>NW_026600261.1:340379-428347 GCF_029448725.1 Salvelinus fontinalis
CACACACACACACACACACACACACACACACACACACACACACACACACACACACACACACACACACACACACACACACACACACACACACACACACACACACACACACACACACACACACACACACACACACACACCAAGCCCCAGTCAAACAGAAGCCTGTTCAGACAGAGGTTGAGTGTGGTTCAACTGCAGGTCGCTGACTTCCAGGCAGGCACATTGTCATGCTCTCAGCTCACTGTTTTTATGCAGAAATATGTTGACACAAGGCTAGCAGTCTGGGCTGCTGGTGTACTGAGTGGTGGTGGTGGTAGTGATTGTGGTGGAGGGAGGTGGGTGGGTGGGTGCAGCCAGCCAGGCAGGCAGGGGGCTGCTAGATTGAGTCACTCCCCTACGGCTCAGAGGGACAGCTTGGCTGGGGCTGAGACTGGGGCTGTGGAGGTGGATGAAGCCTGGGCCTGGGTACAGGCTGTCTGCGTGTCTGTGGCCAGGGGTAAACACAGAGTGGGCTCCATGCAGCACCACGGGGCGTGCTGGCATAAAGCGTTTAAAAGGCCCTCCCAGTGGGTCTGTTCTCCTATGCCATCTGTGTGATTTACATGGCCAGAGGGGAGGCTTGCAGAGTGTTCCTATGTGTGTGTGTTCACTCAGTTCACTCACTCAGAAATACCAACTGAGAGTATGGTGAACCAGAGGTACTCTAGGGGGGAGGCAATATGGTGTGTGTGTGTGTGTGTGTGTGTGTGTGTGTGTGTGTGTGTGTGTGTGTGTGTGTGTGTGTGTGTGTGTGTGTACGTGTGTGTGTACGTGTGTGTACGTGTACGTGTGTGTGTGTGTGTGTGTGTGTGTGTGTGTGTTTGTGTGTGTGTGTGTGTGTACTCTGTGTACTCTTTGCTTTGCTATGTGTGTGTACTGTGTAGGAGTGTGGCGCTACCATGTGCAACAGATACAACTTGTCCACTGGAAGTCGTCAATCATTCAGGCCCCTGGTACTTTATGAAATTGAGTTACCTTCTCCTAACCTCAAGGCCAAAGTTAGCAGTGAATGAGAAATAATTTTGAGAAATACGAAGGCCGGCGAAAATCCCAAATGCTTAAAAAAAAAAAAAGCCTATTTCACAGTGGAATGATGGGGCTAATAATACAATTAAGTATGTAACGCAATATCTATCCAATAACTCCAACTCTTCATTTTAAAATGCAGGTGCCATCTTTCTCTGACGCTGTCATCATTATTCATAAATCTATTTCTATAGATTCTCATATCCCAGAACCAGCAGAAACCATTAAACCACAATGGGTCGTCCATTATTGATGATGCGTTCAGAATCCACTCAGTTTATGATGTTGTATCAGCAACAGGTCAAGTTTTCAGGGGCTTGGTCAAAAGGCATGACTGACAATGAAAATGTTATTTAATATTGTTTCAAATGAATTATTTCAGCTGACTATTTTATGTTTTATCATAAGACTAGCTACACTCAATTAGAATGGAAATTGATAAATCACATCAAAAATACACTGGGAATGGATCATTACTTTTTCCTAACATATTTGCGTCATGTTGAATAATATTGTCAAAGATGAACCAGCATTTACCTGGCAGTGGCTAGCACTCTCTTCCAAACCCCTTGATCTGAGGGCTCCAGCACTTTTCAATCAACTTATATAAGTATGATTGGATATCCTATATAAATACACTACTGTTTTTTAAACTGTAATAATCACACATACAGTACTGACAGGCAGACAGACAGGTACAGACAGACAGACAGGTACAGACAGGTACAGATAGACAGACACCATGTCTTACCATCTGAATGAGCAGGGATGTGAGTTGTGTCAGAGGTTTGTTGATGAGCAGGAGTTCCTCTGCAGCCTGGGTCTCTCCCTGGGACTCAGCTCCCTGTAGCAGCACGCACACAGAGAGAGAGAGAGATCAGTTGACTGTCTTCAGATAAGAACTGTTGATTGACAACACTAGGTTATTGTTTTCGTCTCAGTAGTAAAGAAAATGAGAAATCAATACTGTAGGAAAGAGGTAAAACAGAGAGATGAGTGAAGGGTGTTGAGACAGACAGACAAACAGACGGACAGGCGAACAGGTGAACAGGCAGCACGCACTGTGTTGAGCTAGGTTTCATCACATCTGCCAAATAATGGCTGAGGTCTGAGATGAACCTAGTGCAAGTCTTGTCCTGGGTAGAACAGTATGACTAGTCCTGTTGGACAGCTGTAGCAGTGTTGTTTAGGCTAGTACAGTAGAACAGTATTACTAGTCCTGTTGGACAGCTGTAGCAGTGTTGTTTAGGCTAGTACAGTAGAATAGTATTACTAGTCCTGTCGGACAGCTGTAACAGTGTTGTTTAGGTTAGTACAGTAGAATAGTATTACTAGTCCTGTTGGACAGCTGTAACAGTGTTGTTTAGGCTAGTACAGTAGAATAGTATTACTAGTCATGTTGGACAGCTGTAGCAGTGTTGTTTAGGCTAGTACAGTAGAATAGTATTACTAGTCATGTTGGACAGCTGTAGCAGTGTTGTTTAGGCTAGTACAGTAGAATAGTATTACTAGTCATGTTGGACAGCTGTAGCTGTGTTGTTTAGGCTAGTACAGTAGAATAGTATTACTAGTCCTGTTGGACAGCTGTAACAGTGTTGTTTAGGTTAGTACAGTAGAATAGTATGACTAGTCCTGTTGGACAGTTGTGTGTTGTTTAGGCTAGTACAGTAGAATAGTATTACTAGTCCTGTTGGACAGCTGTAGCTGTGTTGTTTAGGCTAGTACAGTAGAATAGTATTACTAGTCCTGTTGGACAGCTGTAACAGTGTTGTTTAGGTTAGTACAGTAGAATAGTATTACTAGTCCTGTTGGACAGCTGTAGCAGTGTTGTTTAGGCTAGTACAGTAGAATAGTATTACTAGTCCTGTTGGACAGCTGTAAGTGTTGTTTAGGCTAGTACAGTAGAATAGTATTACTAGTCCTGTTGGACAGCTGTAACAGTGTTGTTTAGGCTAGTACAGTAGAATAGTATTACTAGTCCTGTTGGACAGCTGTAGCTGTGTTGTTTAGGCTAGTACAGTAGAATAGTATTACTAGTCCTGTTGGACAGCTGTAGCACCACTAGCCTCACGCTAACATATTCAAATCTTCAAATCTCCTTTAAAACAAATGACTGGCCTTAACAGCAGTCATTAAAAGCACCTCCTGGGAGGTAGATTTCATTTCTATGACAAACTGGCTGTTCCCTTTGGTGGATGGAAATAGATGTAGAACAAATAAAAATAATACCAAACAAGTCCTTTTCAAACTTCTGTTTCCCCCCCAGACTCATTCTGCTGGTTGGTTGGGTTAGACTGAAAGACACACTCTCCATCTGGTTCTCTTCTGGTTTCTCAACCCCCCCCCCCCCCCGCTCCTCTCCCTCCTTTCTCTACTTTCCCCTCTGTCCTCTCCCTCCTCTCCTCTCTCTCTTTCCTTCTGAGGGACTGCTGGCTTATTTTAAGCAGGTTTTTCGGTCAGCACAAAACTTTGGGAAGGAAGATTGGCTGTCTGCAGTTAATGTGATTATTATTCCATGCTATTTTTTCAGCTCTTCTTCTTTTGCTTAATTGTGAAGCATGTAGAACTTTCTCGATTAACTTCCTCATCCATTTAAAATATTAATTCTGAGTGAATCTGAGAGAGAGAGAGAGAGCGAGACAACTTGAAGACGACACTGGCCACATATTCTTCCTTCCTTATCGTTATTACCTAAATGAATTTGGTTTGTGCAGAAGCCCTTTTAATGAGCTTTGCATTTTTTCATTCCAGTGAGAGAATTGATTTCCATTATGTTATTCCCCTCTCCTCTCGTCTCCTCTGCTCTCCCAATGTCCGGGCTGCATAAATATGTATACCAGGAAGTGGAGGAAGGCTCTGTAGAGGACAACTAAAGCTAATGAGGGCCAGTGGGAGACAATGAAGTGTCCCTCGGGTGGGGGACCTTGTGGATCCTTATTGTCTAAAAGATGAACTTCAATGAGATATATTTGCTTCTTACTGCTCATCCTACTGGAAGTTGAGAAGAGGCAAATATATAAAATACAGTGCATTCAGAAAGCATTCAGAGCCCTTGACTTTTTCAACATTTTGTTACGTTACAGCATTAAATAGTTGTTTTCCCCTCCTCAATCTACACACAATGCCCCATAATGATGAAGCAAAAACAGGTTTTTATAAAATGTGTAAAAAAAAAAAAACGGAAATATCACATTTACATAAGTATTCAGACCTTTTACTCAGTACTTGTTGAAGCACCTCAAGTCTTCTTGGGTATGACGCTACAAGCTTGGCACAACTGTATTTGGGGAGTTTATCCCATTCTTCTTTGCAGATCCTCTTAAGCTCTGTTAGGTTAGGAAGGAGCGCGTCGCTGCACAGTTATTTTTTTGGTCTCTCCAGAGATGTTCAATCAGGTTCAAGTCCGGGCTCTGGCTGGGCCACTCAAGGACATTCAGAGACACTGTGAAGCATGGTGATGAGGTGTGATGGTGTGGGGGTGCTTTGCTAGGACCAAAAGGCTCCTCAACAGCTTCTACCGCCAAGCCATAAGAATGCTGAACAACTCCTAAAATCGCCACTGGACAATTTACAATGATCCCCCCTCCCTTTTGTACACTCACTGTTTGCTTGTTACCTGGGCATAGTCATTTCGCCCCCACCC
Source organism: Salvelinus fontinalis (assembly GCF_029448725.1). Lineage (NCBI taxonomy): Eukaryota > Metazoa > Chordata > Actinopteri > Salmoniformes > Salmonidae > Salvelinus > Salvelinus fontinalis. The sequence continues at coordinate 345,085 of NW_026600261.1, forward strand.
ACATGTACAGATTACCTCAACTAGCCTGTAGCCCCGCACACTGACTCAGTACCGGTGCCCCCTGTATATAGCCTCGTTATTGTTATTCTTATTGTGTTACTTTTTATTTTAGTCTACTTCGTAAAAATCTTCTTCTTGAACTGCACTGTTGGTTAAGGGCTTGTAAGTAAGCATTTCACGGTAAAGTCTACACTTGTTGTATTCGGCGCATGTGACAAATACAATTGGATTTGAAGTGCTGCATCAGATGACCTGGCCTCCACAATCACCCGACCTCAACCCAATCGAGATGGTTTGGGATGAGTTGGACCGCAGAGTGAAGGAAAACAGCCAACAAGTGCTCAGCATATGTGGGAACTCCTTCAAGACTGTTGGAAAAGCATTCCAGGTGAAGCTGGTTGAGAGAATGCCAAGAGTGTGCAAAGCTGTCATCAAGGCAAAGGTGGCTACTTTGAGGAACCTAAAATATATTTAGATTTGTTTAAGACTTTTTTTCGTTACTACATGATTCTATATGTGTTATTTCATAGTTTTGATTATTCTACAATGTTATTCTACAATGTAGAAAATAGTAAAAATAAAGAAAAACCCTTGAATGAGTAAGTGTGTTCAAACTTTTGACTGGTACTGTAAATTGTGGCAGACTAGGGGGTTGGGTCAAAAGAGAACACCGGCGTGTTTCGATCGACGAGCTCCCTGAGCTCTTGCTTCTGGGCTAGGTCGAGGTCCTCATTACTATGGTCCACCACTGGTACCGTTGGCTTCCTGGGTCTCGAGCATAACACGGCAAGGCTGTCCTCTCGTGCCACTTCTTCAACAGGGTCACGTGGTAAATCTGTTGGGGTTTCCGTCTCCCCGGCTGCCGTACGCGGTAATTGACAGGTCCCAGCTTCTTGCTCACCTCGTATGGCCCGTGCCATGTTGCCAGGAACTTACTTTTGGCCGTGGGGATTAAGACCAATACCCTGTCTCCCACCTGGAATTCTCGGGGCTGGGCTCTCCGATTGTAGACCTGGGCTTGGGCGCATTGGATCTTCTCCATATGTTCCCTCACGACTGGCCATATGGCTGTCATCCGCTCCCTCATCGTCTTCACATGCTCTACCACGCTGCGTAAGGGGGTCGGTTGGGCTTCCCACACCTCCTTGGCGAGGCCCAGTAGGCCTCTTGGCCTCCTCCCGTAGAGGAGTTCGAAAGAGGAAAACCCAGTGGAGGACTGGGGTACTTCTCGAATTGAGAACATTAGGTGGTGTAGTAGCTGGTCCCAGTTCTTCCCGTCCTGCTCGATGACCTTCCGCAGCATTTGTTTGAGCATTTTATTGAACCGCTCAACGAGCCCATCCGTCTGCGGGTGGAAGACGGAGGTCCGGATCTGCTTGATCTGCAGGAGAGTACACAAATCTTTCATTAGGCGGGATTAAAACTCAGTACCTTGGTCTGTCAGGATCTCGTTCGGGATGCCCACCCGGCTAAAGAGGTGGAACAGCTCCCGGGCGATTCCCTTGGATACTGCCCGTAGGGGAATGGCCTCAGGATACCGAGTGGCATAGTCCACTATTACCAGGATGTACCGGTGTCCTCGTGCTGTTTTTACCAGGGGTCCCACTATGTCAATGGCGATGCGTTCAAAGGGCACCCCGATGATCGGTAGGGGGACCAGTGGGTTTCGGAAGTGTGCCTTTGGGGCAGTCATTTGACACTCCGGGCAGCTGCGACAGTAATATTCCACGGCCCTCCTCATCCCGGGCCAGTGGAACCGGGCGGCGATCCGTTCCCGGGTCTTCTCCATTCCCAGGTGCACCCCCAACAGGTGGGCCAGTTGAAGAACGGTTCCCACGTACCGTCGGGGCAGCAACAATACCTCTTGAAGTTCCCCCTGATACAAAAGGTTATTCTTGATTTGGAAATGGGGGTATCGCCAGTCACTCACCCCCGGAAGTAGCTGTCCATCCACCGCTATCACTTGAGCTGCGGCGGCTTTCAAGTTAGGATCCTCCCACTGGGCTGTCCCGAATTGTCCCCTCAGTTGGCCCCAAGGGGGTGTCTCGACTGGCCCCTCGAAATCAAGGAGGGGGAGTCTGGGCTCTTCCTCCCGTGGTTCCCTAGGCGGGTCGGGTTCCGACACCCACTCCGACTCCGGACGCGTAGATACAGGTTGATCAACCGTTTGCTTCCGGGCCGCACAGGCGATTGGTCGTCCTCGCTCTCGTCTTCGGTCGGCTCGTACCTTCTTCCTCAGCTTGTGCCCCCACAGGGCCACGGACAGCGGACAATCTTGTCCCAGTAGGAGAGGTACCGGCAACTCTGTTATTGCACCCACCATCATCTGGCAGTTCCCTTGTGTCGTCACGATCTTGGCTCATACGGTTGGATACCGCTTTGTGTCCCCGTGAACACAGGAAATGGACATCTCCCTACCACGTTTAGTGTCCTGGTTCAGCAGGCTCGTGGTTACGAGAGTAACCATATTTCCGGAGTCTAATAGAGCTTCCGTGTCGTGTCCGTCAACCTTCACCGGGACCATGGGTGCAGTTGATTCGTGGTGTGCCCAACAGGAGGTGACGCAGTTCACTGCGTGACCCACCTCGCCTCCGGGGCTTGCTGATGGCATCGACTCCTCTCGAGCCGGGCAATTCCAGGCAGTGTGCCCCCAGGCGCCACACTCAAAACACCTTCTTTGGTCTCCATCTACCTGGGGTCGTCGGTGGCGGGTTGGCCCTACCCCAGCCGTCTCTCCACGGGTTTGCGGTCTCTTGGCCCTGCCGACTGTCGGTTCGGGGTACACAGCAGTGGGTCTGTCCTTCCGACTCCTCGAACATGTCGCCGACTCGGCCCGGCTTCCACTCAGCAGGGCCCGAGCGTTCTGATGCATCTCCACTGCTTCCAGGAGGCCCTCCAAGGTCTGGGGCGCACATAGACTCGCTGCCCTCTTCATGTCGTGGGGTAGTGCCCATAGGAAGCAATCCAGGACCACTTTGTCTAGGAGGGAGAGGGTGGATACATCGGTTAGGAGCCACCCCCTGGTGACTCGCAGTAGGTCGCTCATCTGGGCTCGGGGGGATGCGTCGGCTACGAACCTCCAGTCGTGGAATAGTTGAGCCCGATGGGCCAGGCTGTATCTCCCATTTGAGTATGTCGTAGTTAGCCGCCTGTTTATCATTCGGGTCCCAATACGCCTTCTGGGCATTCCCAGAGAGGAACGGGGCCAGTAGACTGGCCCACTTCTGCCTTGGCCATCCTTCCCATAGTGCTGTCTGTTCAAATATACAGAGGTATACATACCCTACATTAGTCATCTCATATGTATATACTGTACTCTATACCATCTACTGCACCTTGCCTATGCCGTTCTGTATCATCACTCATATTTTTATGTACATATTCTTCATCCCTTTACACTTGTGTGTATAAGGTAGTTGTTGTGAAATTGTTAGGTTAGATTACTCGTTGGTTATTACTGCATTGTCGGAACTAGAAGCACAAGCATTTCACTACACTCGCATTAACATCTGCTAACCATGTGTATGTGACAAATAACATTTGATTTGAGGTAGGTTTTGATGTTGTCATCTTGTTAGCTTGATTAAAAACTGGTTTGGATGTGATTCAGTAGACGCTCCTCCTTGTAGCTTCCTGATTTCCTCAATGAGGTGGACGTTTAGTAGCCGCTGTTCCTCCAGCGTTTGTTCCTGAACCGCCTGTTGGGCTTGTTGGGCCCGGATGGACTGAGCTATCAACTCCTCCATGCTGATGCTGTGTAAACGTCAACCCTGATCTGACCACGTTATCAGAATGCCTGCGTTCTCCACCACTTGTGGCAGACCAGGGGGTTGGGTCAAAACGTTTACACAGATCAGACACGGACAGAGTAGGATTAGCTCAGTTTCAAAGGTGTTTATTAAAATAAAAGTCCAAAAGAAAAGAATAGTTCTCCCCCAAGAGACCCTCTCCAGGATACCGTCTTCTGGGCTCCGGGTCTTGCTGTATCCTGTGGGGATCAAAACTGAACTTCCTCCTGTTACCTCTGGTACCGTCCCCAACTATACGGGAGTCCTTTCCTCCCCCAGTCTCTCCCTTGTGTGCTGCCCTTCTGGCAACTTTATGCGACTTGTACAGTTGGTGAGCAATCAGCCCCTGATTACTCACCAATCCCCAATCAGCCCCAATTAGTCCTGGCCGGAGAGCCCGTCAAGACCTGGCACGTCCAGCAGATGGAGCCATCGCCTCGTGATGTATTCTCCGTCTGTCACCAGGCCTTGACGAGTCTCCCCCTGGTGGCTGACCTGCTGTACGCCACAAATATAGCTACTTCCTCACTGTGAGTCACCTAGATGTGATAGGTGGACATTGAGTGCCCTACACACACTCAAGCCCTCCGCCAACGCACGCACACACGCACATACACGTAGAATCAGGAATTCCCCAGGACAGCTGTCTAGGCCCCTTACCTTTTCATTCTTTACTAATGACATGCCACTTGCAACATTATACACGTCAGCTACTACAGCGACTGAAATGATTGCAACACTTACCAAAGAGCTGCAGTTAGTTTCAGAATGGGTGGCATAAGAATGGGTGGCATAAGTTAATCCTAAATATTTCAAAAACTAAAAGCATTGTTTTTGGGACAAATCATTCACTAAACCTTAACTAAATCTTGTAATTAATAATGTGGAAATTGAGCAAGTTGAGGTGACTAATCTGCTTGGAGTAACCCTGGATTGTAAACTGTCATGGTCAAAACATATTGATACAACAGTAGCTAAGATGGGGAGAAGTCTGTCCATAATAAAGTGCTGCTCTGCCTTCTTAACAGCACTATCAACAAGGCAGGTCCTACAGGCCCTAGATTTGTCGCACCTAGACTACTGTTCAGTCGTGTAGGTCAGGTGCCACAAAGAGGGACTTAGGAAAATTACAATTGGCTCAGAACAGGGCAGCACGGCTGGCCCTTAAAAGTACATAGGGAGCTAACATTAATGATATGCATGTCAATCACTCATGGCTCAAAGTGGAGGAGAGATTGACTTCATCACTACTTGTTTTTGTAAGAAGTGTTGACTAATGGGGATCCCTAACACACACACACACACACACACACACACACACACACACACACACACACACACACACACACACACACACACACACACACACACACACACACACACACACACACACACACACACACACACACACTTCACCGGCCTGTTCAAAAATAGATTATGGATACAGGTAGGGTTGCACGATATGGGCCAAAAATCTAATTGCGATTTTCTTACCAAATATTGCGATTTGACATGTGATATACACCAAAACCCTTGAGTGAACTGTTGGAATCATAGAAATAGAATGATTTATATTAAGACGCAAAGTGAAAAGCAGCATCGTTCTTGTTAGAAACAATCTGTTGACTGCAATGACCTAACAGAGCAGCATGCAAACATAGAACGACTCTAACAGGAAGGAGGAGGAGCTGTGCAAACATAGAACGACTCTAACAGGAAGGAGGAGGAGCTGTGCAAACATAGAACGACTCTACCAGGAAGGAGGAGGAGCTGTGCAAACATAGAACGACTCTACCAGGAAGGAGGAGGAGCTGTGCAAACATAGAACGACTCTAACAGGAAGGAGGAGGAGCTGTGCGGCTTGAGTGACAGGGGGCGGGGCTTGGTATGTGTGGGAAGCAGCCCCAAGAGAAAGGGTGAAAGACGACAAACAGAATAAACGATGAAAACAGACGTTACACGCGGCTGAGTGGTGCTTCAAGGTATTGCATGCAATATGGATCTCTTGCGAAATGGATATTGCACATGATTCCGATGTGAAGTGGAGTAATTGTGCAGCCCTGGATACTGTACGTTTAGCATACCTGGAGTGCAATGCGCACCACTCTGGATATGCTGGTCAGTACATTGTGCAGAGTGTCCAGTAGAGACAACAGGAGATCATGGCTACTCTTCCTCCCAGGCCTCTCCTCTCTCTCCACGTACAGGATGGCTGCCTTGCTGAAGACCCTGCAGACCACCTCCACCAGACCTGAGTAAAACACAACACACACACAGCATGAAGGATGACCAGACCTGAATAAAACACAACACACACAGCATGAAGGATGATCAGACCTGAATAAAACACAACACACACAGCATGAAGGATGACCAGACCTGAATAAAACACAACACACACAGCATGAAGGATGATCAGACCTGAGTAAAACACAACACACACAGCATGAAGGATGACCAGACCTGAGTAAAACACAACACACACAGCATGAAGGATGACCAGACCTGAGTAAAACACAACACACACAGCATGAAGGATGACCAGACCTGAGTAAAACACAACACACACAGCATGAAGGATGACCAGACCTGAGTAAAACACAACACACACAAGATGAAGAGGATCAAACAAGGGATGTGCCCCAAATAGTATCATATTCCCTATATAGTGCACTACTTTTGACCAGAGCCCTATGGGAATAGGGTGCCATTTGGAACACAGACAAGAGGCTTTAGCTGGTCCCAGAGGACATAAATACCAAGAACCAATGGCTCCACCACACAGAGTTTTAAAGTACAAGCTGGTGTTTTACAAGGCCTCAATACAACTCACTCTACTTAAAGTGAAGTTGCACTTCTCTTCCATTGATGAAGTACATGAACCAGTTTCAGGCCTTGAGAGAAGGCCCTTTATGATACATCACAGAGAGTAGCTCTCTCTGACTGATGGGCTACTTCCTCCAGTATGATCTATACAGGATATTAGATCATATATAAACCTCAAGATGCTGCCATTGGTAGCAAAATTATGCTAGAAAATAGACTAATAATGACAGAAAACGTAAATGCGAGCTGGGTGCTTTTTGCACATGGAGGATGCCCCTCCAGACATTCTGTATGATACAGTTATATCACTGAGTTACAAATCATACTTCTCCTCCATCCCAATTACTACAGAAAGATATCATCTCTTTCCGCTGACACAAAACCTTTGCCTTCTCCTGTCTAGTGCTTTATTTGCCATGCCTTGTTGAAATATTAAGAGTGTATGAACAATCTGCTTTGTCTTTAAAGACAGAATAACCTTTTCAGACAGTTTCTCAAGAGCGCTCTTCTCTGTCTGACCGGTCACCCCGGATCACGGCAGCTAGTCGAACCCTGTGCTGCCATCTGAGAGCAACGCTCTCTCCACAATAAACTCCTGTCTTCAGTGGAACCATCCGGCTTTCAATAGGTACACCTACCAAGGCAGAATGACAGTGATAATATGATACATCATTATGTGTCATCTGGAATACAAAGAGCAGCAGATTTCACCTTGACAAAAATCACCTAACAACAATAAACCATGCAGTCAAAAAAAACTCCCAGTTATACATAAATAAAATGTGAAGGACGGTACAAAAATCCTCAGAAAAGAACTAGGCTTAAATATATTCCGAATAGATTTGCCTCAGAAAAATTAACTCAATGTTGGGCAGATATTGTCTGATTGCTCAACAAACTGGCTACGGCAGGATGGCTGCATTAGTGCTGCTTCAGAGGAAATGATGAAAGGAGTAGAGAGAGAGAGAGGGAGAGAGTGAAAGAGAGAGAGAGTGAAATGGAGAGAGGGGGAGAGTGAGCGAGAGGAGACAGAGAAAGGCATACAGACGGACAGAGGGCCAGTGAGAGTGGCGTCCATATTCAATGTACTGTGGTGAACCATTCTGATGAATAATATCCTGATGATGAATAATAATACAAAACAGTCTTCAACAGCGCTCCTCTCCCTATAGGAAGGCTCTTCTTTAATAAGAATGTTTTTTGCTTTTGTATTTTTGCTTTTTACCCCAATTATGTGATATCAAATTGGTAGTTACAGTCTTGTCCCATTGCTGCAACTCCCGGACTCGGGAGAGGCGAAGGTCGAGAGCCATGCGTCCTCCGAAACACGACCCGCCAACCCGCACTGCTTCTTGACACAATGCCTGCTTAACCCGGAAGCCACCGCACCAATGTGTCGGAGCAAACAACGTACACCTGGCGACCGTGTCAGCGTATTGTTACAGATACAGGTATCCTTGGGGGTATTTGTATTTCTCCTCTGTCCTAGTAACAGGTGGCAGTCATCAGTTGCATCAATCTGAAGACACACCTCCTCCTGTTTCCCTTACCCAATCACATCCCTTTTCCCTTGGTTTAAAAACCCAGTCAGTAGTTTTCCCAGTGTCTCTCTCTCTCGATTTGCTGAAGACCCCACATTCTTTCATACCCCACATTCTTTCATACCCCACATTCTTTCATACCCCACAGTTTAGTTTGTGCGGATACATCTCACATTGTCTGTTATCATGTGAGTATGTACTGCTGTTGTGTATTATTGTTGGTTGGTTGGTGGGAAAAGGGGATAACCAGCCAAGTCGCCCTTGGGCGAATAAATACCCTAGTTAGAACTGGGCGGCCCACCCACTGTATTTTATTGGTTAGTTAGCTAGCTGTTCTTTACCCAGTAAGTCTAGCTTAGGGGTTTTAAGGATATTTATGATTTCTTTCCTTGGGTCCAGCTCAGCCCCATTTTCCCACACCCCATTACCGTGTGTTTGACAATAAACCTAAAGTGTTTGATGGTAGGTTTAGGTTGTCTGTGGATTTCTTTTAGTTGTCACTGTTCCTTTTCACTGTTGTGATTTGAATGAGATATGTTACGTGTCTCGTTTCCCTCCCCCCCATGACTGCTGGGAAAAGGGGGTTCGTAACAGTGCACTCCACCCGGCCCGCCACAGGAGTCGCTAGACAGCGATGGGACAAGGACATCCCGGCCGGCCAAACCCTCCCCTAACCCGGACAACGCTGGGCCAATTGTGAGCCGCCTCATCGGTCTCCCGGTCGCAGCCGGCTGAGACACAGCCTGGGATCAAATTAGGGTCTGCGATGCAGTGCCTTAGACCGCTGAGCCACTCGGGAGGCCTTTAAGAGTGTCTTTTACCTGGAAATGGGAGGGGTTATAACCATGCTAATGAGAGTACCTGACAACAACCCTTCTGCCTGCCTGCCTGTCTATCGGTGTGTCTGTCTGTCTGTCTATCTGCCTGCCTGCTGAGAAACACACAAAGGCCGTACTAGAGAATGAAGGGCTCGCTGGAAAAAGCCTGTGTGAGTAGAGTACAAGTGTGTGTGTGTGGCTATATTCAAGCCTCTCCATGAACGACAAGGTTCTTCTGGAAGTGTTGTGTTTTGACTGTGTGGTGACCTGAGGCAGCAAGACTGTTTATCTGTGTTTACCACTCCAGGCTTTTTGGAAGGAGACATTTGTCAGTGTTTCTGTTTTTCTCTCTCTCTCTCTCTCTCACTCTGCATTTCTGAAGATAACTCAGAAATATCTCCACAATGCCTTGCATTATGCCACGGACAATATAATTACTGTGGTGAATGGCCTAAACACCAGGCAGAAAAGCAGACAGGCGGGACATTGTCCTTTACAGTTCAGCTATCCAGATCTCAACAGAAAGCTTCAGTTGCCATAGTGAAACGTAATAGGATGAATGGCTCGCGACAATTAAATGACTTAAATGACTCAACAGATACTTGACTGTAGGTCTGAATAAACCCCTCAGAGAAACAGATACTTGACTGTAGGTCTGAATAAACCCCTCAGAGAAACAGATACTTGACTGTAGGTCTGAATAAACCCCTCAGAGAAACAGATACTTGACTGTAGGTCTGAATAAACCCCTCAGAGAAACAGATACTTTGTGCAGTGTATACAATATACACAGAGTGTATAAAACATTAGGAACACCTTCCTAATATTGAGTTGCACCCTCTTTTGCCCTCAGAACAGCCTCAATTTGTTGGGGCATGGACTCTACAAGGTATTGAAAGCGTTTCACAGGGATGCTGGCCCATGTTGACTCCAATGCTTCCCACAGTTGTCAAGTTGGCTGGATGTCCTTTGGGTGGTGGACCATTCTTGATACACATGGGAAACTGTTGAGCATGAAAAACCCTGCGGCTTTGCAGTTCTTTACAAACTCAAACCGGTGCGCCTGGCAACTACTACCATACTCTATTCAAAGGCACTTAAATATTTTGTCTTGCCCATTCACCCTCTGAATGGCGCACATACACAATCCATGTCTCAAGACTTAAAAATCCTTCTTTAACCCATGTCCTTCCCTTCATCTACACTGACTCAAATGGATTTAACAAGTGGCATCAATAAGGGATCATAGCTTTCACCTGGTCAGTCTGTCATGGAAAGACATTCAGTGTATTAAAACACAACAAGCAGACTGGCTGTTGTGCTGCTACTCTACTTCGTCGTGCTTGGCTCCGCACGGCACTACACAGCACTCCCAGGGGTCCCTTATCTCCACACTGGCCAATTAGAAAACTCATCTCATCCACTCACCGGCTGTCTCTCTCTCACACACACAACCGGCCCTGCCGCGTTCGTCCACTCTCCCTCAGTCTCTCGGTCTCTCTCTCTCTCTTAAAAGAAGCCAATTATACCAGTTTTCCCCTGCCTGCGTTTTCGTGAGCCTGATCTGGAGTGGGCCACTAGCACAGCCAGAGACGGAGACAGAGAGAGGAGAGCTGCTAGAGATAGCTCTAATTACCAGGGTTATATTTAGTGCTGGGTCAACACATTCCTCAAAAAAGGACCTGATTGGTGCATAATGATGCTGACTTCATAAAGTCACTCGCAAGTGACCCCCCTGTAATGAGAAGGGTAAAGGAGGAAAGAGAGGAAGTCGCCCCCTATTTTGAAGGACGAACGTCGAGCCCCGGAGTGGAAGTGGTATTCCTATTGGTTGACAGGGGGAGGTGGGGGGCGGGGAGCGGGGCTTTTGTTGACAGACTGAGGGGTTTCCTCTTTCCTGTTCTGCTAGGTAGCAATTACAGCCAGGGACCTGAAAGCTTTCTGACACTCACACCTATAATTCACAGGGCCCCAGCCCCGCGCTCCAGCATGATGCAACATGCAGACAAAATACAGTTACTGACACAAACAGAGGTACGAACCGTTTGACACACCTGCAAAACTCCACCACACCACAGAGTTGACTCTCCCGTAGCTAACAGCTAACCCATTTCCATAGCATTCTGAATACATTCTCCCCTGAGCAGGTGGTACATGTTGTGCTGCTCCACAGTAATATAATGAGTAACCATTCAACATTGTCACTATGCAGCAGAAGCATTCAGTCAGTATAAGTGGAGCCAAAACAAAGGTTCATTCTGTACTGATAATCCTCCCACTCACCTAATAAATTAAAAGCTCACACACTGCCATCTTCCTCTTCCTCTATTTTACTGTACCCATGTATAGCAACGTGTGTTTATTGAATAATCTACATATCCATGATTAAGTAGAAGATGAAGTATCCATGATTAAGTAGCATCATCTGTTAGCAGCATCTCTCTGCCAGTCTACACTCGGCTCCATCATATCCTCACATGGTCTCTCCTATCATTGCTATGCAGATGACACTCAACTACTCTTCTCCTTCCCCCCCGTCTGACACCCAGGTGGCGGCACGCATCTCTACATGCCTGGCAGACATCTTAGCTTGGATGTCAGCCCAACACCTCAAGCTTAACCTTGACAAGACTGTGCTGCTCTTCCTCCCGGGGAAGGCCTGCCCGCTCCAATACCTCTCCATCACGGTTGACATCTCCACGGTGTCACCCTCCCAGAGTGCAAAGAACCTTGGAGTGACCCTGGAAAACACCCTGTTGTTTTCTGCTATCATTAAAGCAGTGACTTGCGAGGCGGCGCTGGTGAGCAGCAACATGTGAAGACGCGTTTTCTCGGTGCTCCTGTCCAGGGCTGTAAGAGGTGCGTAACTGGCTGCAGGGAAGTCAGGCGCTGGAGAGCAGACATAGGTAACAACCGTAGCAGTTTATTTAGGCAAAACAAACTGCACCCAGAAACAACAAAATACGGGTTAAAATAACCTGTCGCAAACCAGTTAGAAATGCACAAACACTTTACAACAGACAATTCCACACACAGACATGGGGGGAACAGAGGGTTATATACACGTCACGTAATGAGGGAATGTAAACCAGGTGTGTGGGAAAACAAGACAAAATAAATGGAAAATAAAAGGTGGATCGGTGATGGCTAGAAGACCGGTGACGTCAACTGCCGAACGACGCCCGAACAAGGAGAGGAACCGACTTCGGCGGAAGTCGTGACAAGGGCGAACAATTTACTATTAATATTTCACGAACACCTCCCCTACCGTGTTAATTTAGTAACATTTTATTAGGAGTCAAACCTGATTTTTTTTCTTTACATTTTTGTCCTTTTCATCGTGAAATGTCGAAACAACAATGGCCACGAGTCACAAAAGAGTAGGCCTCTACTAAAGCATCGAGCTCAGCGGACACTGACACGGACTCTGACCCCCCCGACCAAGCCAAGGTAATGGAGGATATCACTAAGTCTGAACAGACTGTGCTGGCTCAGGTGGAGTCACTATCCACTGACCTATCTGCACAAATAGCCACCCTCGCCACCGAGGTCAACACAAAGATCGACTCCGTTAAAGAAGACTTGGCAAAACAGGACACCCGTCTGAATAGCCTGGAGGGCGACGCAAATACTTACTCTGACAAAGTGGTGACACTGGAAGAGCAAGTCATCCGGCTATCATCAGATGTCGTCAAACTTACTTCCAAGGTCGAGGACCTCGAGAGCAGACAGCGCCGGGGGAACGGTCACATTTTCGGCATGAGAGAGGGACTCGAGACCGTAGGCGGATTGCGGCCTACCCTGTTCATAGCTAAACTGCTTCAGGAAATACTAGGCCTCGATTACGCCCCTACCCATGACCGTGAACACAGAAGCTTACAATCCGCACCGAAGAATGGGGAGCCGCCCAGACCCATCATAGCCAAATTCCACTACTTTCAAGAGAAAGAGGATGTCCTCCGGCTCCTATCACCCATGACAGCCAGAAGATCCGCGTTTACACAAACTACACGGCGGCAGTCATGAAGAACAGGTCGGCCTTCAACAAGATGAGGGGGCTCCTACATTGCTTTCGGGACACCAAGTTTGGCATTCTCTACCCAGAGGTGCTGAAGATCACTACTCCCTCCGGCGAGCAGAAGACATTCATGAACCCAACCTACATCAACAGGAGGACAGGTGGCATATGACTAACTAGCCATTTTAGTCTTGTACTCTGCCCCTGACCTTACACAAGGACCAACTAGTGAACTCATCTCTTGATTAGAATCGTGCCTCCACCCTGTTGCCAAAAAGGACAATTATTCTTCCAGTAACTTAATGTTATGAACAATGATGGTATGTATATGGTGACATGTTCTGACAAGGACAATGTAGTTTGAAAAGTATTTTATTTACAGTACATGGCACAATTGGCTTTTACCAACTAGCTGCGGCTGGAGGCCTCGGTGCTCGGTGGCGCGATACTAATTAGCCTAGTCACTACATAAGTTTAGCCACTAAGGTATGTCTATTTCCATGACTTAATAGGATACCCTACCAGTATACTGTGAGCATGTTTAATACCTAACGTTACACGTTTGTACTCCCAAAAGGATCACGTGTATTATTCTTTACTATTAGACTGGTTGGCCCTCTTGGTGCTTAGTGGCTGCTGGCACGGGCAGGTTGTACAGCCAAGCGAACCCTGCAGGTATTAATTACCAAGCGTTAGCCAGAAATGTGTCTGTCTTCTGGCTTATTAGCATGTTCAATCGAGGGTTACATTTATACAATTGTTGAATTATACTGTGTTTTATTGATTTTAAGGCATCCCGAGTGGATGGGGTTGGCCTCGGGGGGGGGGGGTCAGCAGCAGAACATATACCTCCTTCAAATATGCATATTGCATAAGAAAGATACATTAGAGAACTGAGGTGATTCGCTCCAGAATCCCTTCCCTATGTGTAAACTACATTATGCTGGCTCTGGATAGAGCTCTACTGAGGTTCACTTTAACATGGTAGTATCGATAAAACCTTATCTAAGGGCAAATCATTTCATACACAGAGTATGACAACAGCACACTAAACGCTTATTGGAGCCATCTCAACTCATTCTAGATGTGGACAACAGATATAGAGACTGCTACACCAAATTGGAATTTGACAAGCTTTCCACTAAACAAATGGAGCAGCTTCTGTTTAAGTCTAGGCAGGCATTTTATGAACAAGGAGAGAAAGCTGGCAAGTTGTTATCTCACCAGCTTCAACAATCCGCTGCTAACAGCACCAGACCTGAAATCTGTGTTGCAGCTGATTTAACTTCTACCAATCCCAAAGACATCAACAACCAATTTAAGCAACTCTACTCTGCGCTTTACTCGTCAGAGAACTTCCTGACACATCTCGTATACATGCATTTCTAGACACCCCCTGTCTCAATTCTGATGAACAAACTAACATGGGATGCCTAAATAAGTGATGAGGAAGCTACTCTGGCAATCCAGTCCACGCAGAGCGGTAAAGCTCCTGGGCCTGATGGCTTCCCTATTGAATTTTATAAACCTCCTCAAAACTATCCCTTATCCTCAGCTCAATGTACAATGACATCCTTTCTAATCAGAAACTGCCCCAAACACTTACCCAAGCGACTATTTTAGCTTTGCTTAAAAAGGACAAGAATCCCCTAGACTGTGGCTCATACCACCCTATAAGCCTCTTGTGCTGTGATTATAAAATTCTCACTAAGGTATTGCCGTTTAGAGACAGTGACTCTGCCCAAACCGGATTTATCTCAGGTAGGCAATCTTTCTATATTATGCGCCAGCTATTTAACGTTCTCTATTCTGTCCACTCGACAGCCAGAGGTCGTCATCTCTCCTGATGATAAGGCTTTCAACCGGGTTGAGTGGGAATATCTATTTACAGTACAGAGAGATTTGGGTTTTGGCCCGTCATTCCTTTCCTGGATTAAGATTCCCAGTGGCTTCTGTTCGCACCAACAATGTTACCTCCAACTACTTCCCTCTCCACAGGGGTGCCAGGCAGGGTTGTTGTTTATCCCCTTTCCTATTTGATATGGCTAGTGAGCCTCTTGCTATCGGCCTGCGTGCGGAGGAGAGGATTAAGGGAATATTAAGGGACGACATAACTCACAAGGTGTCCTTATATGCAGACAATCTTCTTTTATACATCTCTAACCCTGTGGAGCCTATACCCTATCTCTTGGACATGCTACAAGGTTTTGGACATTATCTGGCTAAAAGTTAAACCTAACAAGTCTGCTCCTCCCCAATAATCAGTTAGCAGAAGGATTTGGGTATGCCAATTTCCCGTTTAAGGTGGAACATCAGGTCTTTACTTATTTGGGATTAAAGGTCACACACTCATTAAAGGCTCTGTTGAAACAACTTCAAAACACTCCTGGAGCGCACTAAGCAGGATTTCATAAGGTGGTCGTCTCTTCCCATTTCATTAGCAGGTCGGAAGAATTCTGTTAACATGACTGTACCACCTTTGTTTTTGTACTTATTACAAATTATTCCCATTTTTCTGCCAAAGTTGATGTTCAAACAACTGGACAGCTGCATTTCCAACTTCATTTGGAATAAGTCAAATCCACAAATGAGAAAGGTATATCTAGAGCAGGGGTGTCAAAGTCAAATGGACGGAGGGCCAAATAAAAAATTTAGCTACAAGCCGAGGGCCGGACTGTTCGAATGTTCATTGAAAAAAATTTAAATGACGCATATAGTCTAGTGAACCTAATTGAACCTACTGAAAACCTAACAAATATATTCCAATATGATCAGATAAATAAAGCAATATTTTCTTATGGCTCTGTCAGTAATCTTTAATTTTCAACAGACACAAAAGACAAATTTCCTTTATATAAAAATCCCCATAACATGAACATTAAATGAAAGAAACCGGTATTCAAGGCACCATCAGTAGCCTATATTTTCTATTTTAGCAAAAGTGGGCTAAATTTACTTCAAAGAAAAAAACAATAATAGCAATTTTCTATCATCCACTCAACTGAAATATTTTTAAAATATAATTGGATTGAAATACAATAAAATAAAGTGCAAAAATCTATTAATCAAAAACAACACTTTGTTTAAGGAGAAGTAACATGCAGTGAAAACAAATATTAAACTTTAACTTTTAAACTTGAACTGAGTAAAAACTCTAAATATGTGATTGCACAGTAATGTTCACTTGTTTGAGGTTGAGGGTGATACTTGGTGGTGTCCCATCTTTTCCACAAGTTCATCAATGTTCGGGGTAAGGCTCTGAGCTGAGGAAATCCTCAGAATTGAGTGGAGGTGTTCAGCAGTAAGTCGACTTCTGTGTGATGTTTTGTTCAGGTTCATCAAAGAAAACAGTTGTTCACACAGGTATGTGCTGCCAAACATAGACAACGTTTGAGCAGCCTGGATGCGCAGCTGGGGCATTGTGTCGGGGAGGAAACGGGCGAACTCCGCAGCACCCACTGCCGCATATTTTGCCCTCAGTGCATCATTGCATTGGAGGTCAATCAACTCCATTTGGAGGTTTGGTGGTGAGCTTTCCACGTCAACAGCAAATGGGTTACCGAGCAGTTCCAACCTGCTTTTTTGTGCTTCAAAGTCAGCAAATCGGCGTCGAAAGTCAGCGGCAAGCATACCTATTTTATCAGCCAACTGTGCGCTCGGGAACGCACTGGTAGAGAGCTTCTCTTTCATGGTCTGGCAGCTGGGAAAGTGGCTCAAATTTTCTTTCCGCATCTGCGTCTCCCACAGAGTCAGTTTGGTTTTAAATGCCTTCACTGTACTGTACATATCAGAGATGACATGATCCCGACCCTGCAGCTGCAAGTTCATTGCATTCAGATGACTCGTAATGTCACACAGAAAAGCCATTTCACACAGAAACATTTCGTCTCGGAGTTGTGTTGTGTCTTTCCCTTTGCTGTCCAAGAACAGACAAATCTCCTCACGAAGCTCGAAACATCTTTGAAGCACCTTTCCCTGGCTTAGCCATCGCACCTCTGTGTGATAAGGCAAATCACCATGCTCCGTTTCTAACTCCGTCAGAAATGCCTTGAACTGGCGGTGATTCAAACCTTTGGCTCTGATAAAGTTAACTGTGCGCGTGATGATGCTCATTACATGCTCCATTTTCAAGGCTTTACCGCACAACGCTTCCTGGTGTATGATACAATGATAAGCTGTCAGCTCACCTGTCGCGTTTTCCTCTTGCATCTTTTCCCGTATCTTCGCCACCAGTCCGCTCCTGTGTCCACACATCGCAGGTGCTCCGTCGGTTGTCAAACCCACGAGTTTTTCCCAAGGCAGCTCCATCTCATTTACACATCTTGACACCTCTTCATACAAATCATGCCCCGTAGTTGTGCCATGCATAGGACGTAAAGCCAAAAACTCCTCTGTCACGCTTAGGCTGGAGTCCACTCCGCGGATGAAAATTGACAACTGGGCAATGTCAGAAATGTCGGTGCTCTCATCCACAGCCAAGGAATATGCAATGAAATCTTTTCCCTTTTTCACAAGCTGCTCTTTTAGATTGATGGACAACTGGTCTACTCTCTCGGCAATGGTGTTTCTGCTCAGACTCACATTTAAAAAGAGTTGCCTTTTTTCTGGGCAAACTTCGTCACAAACTTTAATCATGCAGTTTTTGATGAAATCCCCCTCCGTAAATGGCCGGGCTGATTTAGCGATCTCTTCTGCCAAAATAAAACTGGCCTTGACAGCAGCCTGGCCTTGTGATTTGGCTTTTTTGAACAGAGCCTGTCGAGATTTGAGGCCTCGTTTTAATTCCTCTGCCTTTTGTAGCCTTTGTTCCATGTCCATATTCTTGTTTTTGTCCGCGTGTTTCGTTTCATAATGTCGTCTCAGATTATACTCTTTCAGTACCGCCACACTTTCTCCACACAGAAGACACACAGGTTTTCCAGCTACCTCCGTGAACATATACTCCGACTCCCACCTTGTTTGAAACCCCCGGTTCTCAGTGTCCACCTTCCGTTTTGCCATTTTTGATGGGTATCTGAAAGTTAATTTTACTGTGATGCTGACGACTGCTGTGCCAATAAATATTGAAATGAAGCAGCCTACTGCTCGGTGCGTCACCGTTGCATTGTGGGAAATGTAGTATTGGTGCGTGTAAAAGATCTGCGGGCTGCCGGCTTGCTGCGGTCTGCGGGCCGGTTCTAATAATAAATCAAGATCATCCCAGGGGCCGTAAAAAACCTTCTCGCGGGCCGGATGTGGCCCGCGGGCCTTGACTCTGACATATGTGATCTAGAGAGACCTAAGCCCGCAGGCGGACTGGGCCTTCCCAATTTTTTACACAACTACTGGTCAGCAAATATATATAAAATGTGTTTATTGGGTTTCTACATTTGAAAATAAGGATGGTAAAACTTGCGTCATCATGGAGTTACAGTCAAGCCTGCCAACTTCTCCTGTTTCGCTCCTGTGCTCCCCAATGCCCATGAACCTTGGCACCCATGTTTTCAATCCCATTGTCAAGAAATTCCTTAAAATCTGCTCCCAATTCCGTAATCACTTTAGCCTTAAACAAGTAAGTTGCTTCTCACCATTAACATCTAATCATCTCTTCCCAGCATCACAGATTGACACGGCATTCCAGTTCTGGCATAGGAATGGTCTGGTGTTTTTTTTGTGACCTATTTCTTGACAACACATTAGTCTCATTCGATACTGATAATAATATACTGACAATCTTTGAGTGGCGTCTGGGACCTCATTTTTTGGGGCATTCTCACATACAGTACCTGTCAAAGGTTTTTCACACACCTACTCAATCAAGGGTTTTTCTTTATTCAAACATTTTTTTACATTGTAGAATAATAGTGAAGACATCAAAACTATGAAATAACACAAGTAATCCAAATCTATTTTATATTTGAGATTCTTCATAGTAGCCACCCTTTGCCTTGATGACAGCTTTGAACACTCTTGGCATTCTCTCAACCAGCTTCATGAGGTAGTCATCTGGAATGCTTTTCAATTATCAGGTGTGCCTTGTTAAAAGTTCATTTGTGGAATTTCTTTCCTTCTTAATGCATTTGAGCCAATCAGTTGTGTTGTGACAAGGTAGGGTTGGTATACAGAGGATAGCCTTATTTGGTAAAAGACCAAGTCCATATTATGGCAAGAACAGCTCAAATAAGCAAAGAGAAATGACAGTCCATCATTACTTTAAGACATGAAGGTCAGTCAATACAAAACATTTCAAGAACTTTTGATGTTTCTTCAAATGCAGTCACAAAAACCATCAAGCGCTATGATGAAACTGGTTCTCATGAGGACCGCCACAGGAAAGGAAGACTCAGAGTTACCTCTGATGCAGAGGATAAGTTTGTTAGAATTACCAGCCTCAGAAATTGCAGGCCAAATAAATGCTTCACAGAGTTCAAGTAACAGACACATCACAACATCAACTGTTCAGGGGAGAATGCGTGAATTAAGCCTTCATGGTGGAATTGCTGCAAAGAAACCACTACTAAAATACACCAATAAGAAGAAGAGACTTGCTTGGGCCAAGAAACACGAGCAATGGACATTGGACCGGTGGAAATCTGTCCTTTGGTCTGATGAGTCCACATTTGGAGGTGTGATGGTGTGGGGGTGCTTTGCTGGTTACACTGTCTGTGATTTATTTAGAATTCAAGGCACACTTAACCAGCATGACTACCACAGCATTCTGCAGCGATACGCCATCCCACCTGGTTTGCGCTTAGTGAGACTATCATTTGTTTTTCAAGGTACCCCTGCCTTCTCCTAGGAGGCACATTTCATTAGTCCTGCTTTCTGCAAGGTACCCTTGCCTTCTCCTAGGAGGAGCATTTCATTAGTCCTGCTTTCTGCAAGGTACCCTTGCCTTCTCCTAGGAGGAGCATTTCATTAGTCCTGCTATCTGCAAGGTGCCCCTGCCTTCTCCTAGGAGGAGCATTTCATTAGTCCTGCTTTCTGCAAGGTGCCCCTGCCTTCTCCTAGGAGGCACATTTCATTAGTCCTGCTATCTGCAAGGTGCCCCTGCCTTCTCCTAGGAGGCACATTTCATTAGTCCTGCTATCTGCAAGGTGCCCCTGCCTTCTCCTAGGAGGAACATTTCATTAGTCCTGCTATCTGCAAGGTGCCCCTGCCTTCTCCTAGGAGGAGCATTTCATTAGTCCTGCTTTCTGCAAGGTGCCCCTGCCTTCTCCTAGAAGGAGCATTTCATTAGTCCTGCTATCTGCAAGGCGCCCCTGCCTTCTCCTAGGAGGAGCATTTCATTAGTCCTGCTATCTGCAAGGTGCCCCTGCCTTCTCCTAGGAGGAGCATTTCATTAGTCCTGCTATCTGCAAGGTGCCCCTGCCTTCTCCTAGGAGGAGCATTTCATTAGTCCTGCTATCTGCAAGGTGCCCCTGCCTTCTCCTAGAAGGAGCATTTCATTAGTCCTGCTATCTGCAAGGTGCCCCTGCCTTCTCCTAGGAGGTGCATGTTGAATGTGAAGTCTGGCTGTGAATCTATGACTCCCCCCTGAGATGCAAAACCAGTGGACAGGACAGGCTCTCTCAGCTCCATGCCGCTCGGCGGTGGGAGAGAGATACCGTGTGGCGCTAGCGGGCTAACTGTGCCGACTAGCTAATGAGAACTGTCAACACAGTACAGCCATAGCAAAATGAATCTATTATTCAATAATTGAGTGTTATGGAGCGCCTGGTTTTTGCAGCGTGCAGCCAGCTGGGCATTGAAAAGCGATGGCAGAGAAAGAAAACATGCCAAGGCAGGAGAGCCGAGCGGAGCGGGTAAAGGAGGCAGACAAATGGCTGCTCGGCAGCTGGGCTGATTCTATCAGATGAGTGCTGAGTGTAGAGCTAGAAAAGGAGAGAGAGAGGCAGATGGGTGGGTGCGGGCCATCTGTGGACAGACAGGGAGGAGATGAACTGATAGGAGTACCACAACAGGACACACAGCCCAGCCTGCTGATGGATAGAGTGGAGGAAGAAGAGGAGAGGCTTTCATTCCTCCTTCCTCAGCTGCTGCTGGGAGACCAAAAGCCTGCATGCTACGCTAACACAAAACACACACACACACACACACACACACACACACACACACACACACACACACACACACACACACACACACACACACACACACACACACACACACACACACACACACACACACACACACACACACACACACACACACACACCACACACACACACACCACACACGGCTTAAGGCACCACAGGATCCCAATGTAATAAGCGTTCTGAGCCGAAGGTAAAGGGGTGGCGTTGCTGGCATGGAAACACACTCCAGTAACTGAGAACACAGGAGAGGAATCAACACAGGCTGTTTTGTACCTGTGCATGATTGTCTTTGCCAATGATGGAGAAACTGTTGGGTGTTGTATTACACACAGTACTGCACTAACCCATCAAAGACATGTGTTTATGTCAGTCACCGTACCTTGCTGATAGAGCGGTTGAAGGTCTGAGTCCTTACTTTACATTTACATTTTAGTCATTTAGTAGATGCTCTTATCCAGAGAGACTTACAGTAGTGAGTGCATACATTTTCATACTGGTCCCCTGTGGGAATTGAACCCACAACCCTGGCGTTGCGAGCACCATGTTCTACCAACTAAGTCACACGGAACCACATGGGACGTGTGCACGGTGTTCTTTGTAAATGGGGCGGAAACTCTTAGGCCTAGATACAGTACAATGCATTGATTTGTGTGAGGCAGTGCACCGTACCTTGTTGGTAGAAGGGTTGTAGGTCCACGTCTTTCTGTCCAGTCAGGTTGCTGAGGAGAGCCATGGCCTTCTGCATGGTTCCACCCAGGATATTGTCCTGGTGCTCCTGGAGAGAACAAAACATGGAATAAGCACACAGGAGAAATGAATAGGGGGCGAGGGAAAGAAAGGGCAAAAACCCATGGAAGCACACAGTTTTTCAGGGCAATCCTCAAATATTGAGAGCCTTAGGGATGGATTTGAGCAAATCTGCCTTAGCAATGCTTCTGCAGTACTCTTGTTTTCACAACTAATGTCCCATGCACCCACAGTACTTGTCTTATTCTGAAAACTGAAGCACACAGTAGATAACATTCTGCATTTGTATTGACTACATTATCATCTGCTGCTTACATTATCCCTTTCTCCTTCACAGGGTCTAGATACACCTATGTGTGCCATCATAAGGGCCGAGATCTGATGATGACTGAAGAAATAGCTGAGTTTGAATGAAGAATAGTCATTAGCATCTTAACTTTTGAGAGGGGAAGCATCTTCAGGACCTGGCTGAGGGCTAGATGAAGGACAGCAGAGGAGCAGGGGAGCTTGGGGAGAGGGAGGAGGGAGATGGGGGAGCTTGGGGAGAGGGAGGAGGGAGATGGAGGAGGTAGAGGTTACTTTGGGATGTGGGGGAGGATGAGCCTTGGTGAAGGGTGTGTAATTATCTGGTGAGCAGGGTGCAGGGGATGAGCCTTGGTGAAGGTTGTGTAATTATCTGGTGAGCAGGGGATGAGCCTTGGTGAAGGTTGTGTAATTATCTGGTGAGCAGGGTGCAGGGGATGAGCCTTGGTGAAGGGTGTGTAATTATCTGGTGAGCAGGGTGCAGGGGATGAGCCTTGGTGAAGGTTGTGTAATTATCTGGTGAGCAGGGTGCAGGGGATGAGCCTTGGTGAAGGGTGTGTAATTATCTGGTGAACAGGGTACAGGGGATGAGCCTTGGTGAAGGGTGTGTAATTATCTGGTGAGCAGGGAATGAGCCTTGGTGAAGGTTGTGTAATTATCTGGTGAGCAGGGTACAGGGAATGAGCCTTGGTGAAGGTTGTGTAATTATCTGGTGAGCAGGGTGCAGGGAATGAGCCTTGGTGAAGGTTGTGTAATTATCTGGTGAGCAGGGTACAGTGGATGAACCTCGGTGAAGGTTGTGTAATTATCTGGTGAACAGGGTGCAGGGGATGAGCCTTGGTGAAGGGTGTGTAATTATCTGGTGAGCAGGGTGCAGAGGATGAGCCTCGGTGAAGGTTGTGTAATTATCTGGTGAGCAGGGTGCAGGGGATGAGCCTTGGTGAAGGGTGTGTAATTATCTGGTGAACAGGGTGCAGGGGATGAGCCTTGGTGAAGGGTGTGTAATTATCTGGTGAGCAGGGTACAGGGGATGAGCCTCGGTGAAGGGTGTGTAATTATCTGGTGAGCAGGGTGCAGAGGATGAGCCTCGGTGAAGGTTGTGTAATTATCTGGTGAGCAGGGTGCAGAGGATGAGCCTCGGTGAAGGTTGTGTAATTATCTGGTGAGCAGGGTGCAGGGGATGAGCCTTGGTGAAGGGTGTGTAATTATCTGGTGAACAGGGTGCAGGGGATGAGCCTCGGTGAAGGTTGTGTAATTATCTGGTGAGCAGGGTGCAGGGGATGAGCCTTGGTGAAGGGTGTGTAATTATCTGGTGAACAGGGTGCAGGGGATGAGCCTTGGTGAAGGTTGTGTAATTATCTGGTGAGCAGGGTACAGGGGATGAGCCTTGGTGAAGGGTGTGTAATTATCTGGTGAGCAGGGTGCAGGGGATGAGCCTTGGTGAAGGGTGTGTAATTATCTGGTGAGCAGGGTGCAGAGGATGAGCCTCGGTGAAGGGTGTGTAATTATCTGGTGAGCAGGGTACAGGGGATTAGGAACATAATAAGTAGGTAGGCAATGAAGGCCTGAGCTAGGATGTCTGGAGCTGTAGATCTAGGCCTGAGTAAACACACACACAATGCAGCCATAATTAGGGCCCAGACGATGTTTGTTCAAGGGGCTTCCACAGTTTACAGGCTGACAGGAAGGCAGAGAGGCAAGCACAGAGTTGGGCCAGTAGCTCAGGGATTCTCCTCAGTCTCCTGGATAAATTAGCCATGGAATCTCAAGGCCCAGAACCATCACTTTTCCACCTGATTTCTCTGCTAGGCCACTTGAGAAGAGCAGGGGTCATGCAGATATCAACAGCCCTTAATGAAGAGATACATGTGTGGGCCTAGACCTAAACCCTGATGGGCTCAAATGATTGACTCACTAATTCCTATAAACTGTTTGTTTAACACAAAGGCTGGTTTGATTTGATAGTGATGAATAGGGAGACACATGGAGGAGAAACGTATATGGATGTATGGCTGCGTCATTTCTGACAGATGACAGAGTTGAATCCAAAAGCAGGAGATAGAAACATACTGAAAAAATAAGGACGGAAAGAAAAACTACTTTTTAATCACCTCCCGAAAAAGCATGTCCTCATTTCTGTATCTTATCAGATGTGTAATGGAATTGTGCTGTCTGCCTGCAGCTTGACTTGATATCCCATCATCTATAATGCTAACTTCAGATCTCATCATCACAATCCCAAACATACCATTGACCTCTGGCCTCACACAGTCTGAACCAACAATCCCTTCAGGTCTCAACTCAACGTATGTCTCTCAGTGTTGGTTTACATGGAACTAGACTGGAGCCTCACTATCACAGGCCCAATCACAGAACCTCAAACTCCTATGTAGCTGCTTGGCTGCCTCTTCTGAACAAACTTCAATCGTGTGTGTGTGTGTGTGTGTGTGTGTGTGTGTGTGTGTGTGTGTGTGTGTGTGTGTGTGTGTGTGTGTGTGTGTGTGTGTGTGTGTGTGTGTGTGTGTGTGTGTGTGTGTGTGTGTGTCTTTGCGAGGGGATAAGCAGTCAATGAATTTCTGTTGATTGCAAGGAAAATGGATTAAAAAAGGATTCTTCGTCTTCAGTATGTCCCACAGTGTAAAACAAGCTCTGAAAAGCAACTTTGCAGTACAACAAAAGGCAGTGTTTATGTCTGCTATTTGATTTTCTTTCAAGCTGTAATTTGGTCTCCAGATCAATATTTGTCGCAATGCAGACTTTTCTTCTCTGCTGTTGTTAATGAGAATGGCAGAGGGGAGGACAACTATTCTCCTAATACCAGCAACAGCAATCAGAGCTCGCTGTATAAACCTCTGATTCTATTAGATTCTCCTTTCTCTCTTAGAGCTCACAAACTCAGAGTCCACCGACTGTACATTCCTACCTACCTCCCCCCACACACAGGCAAAATGGATTTTCTTCCAATTAGATTTACACTGTCAGATGACATGAAATTGAATATGGGGCAGAGGCACGACAATCAGGGGAAGGGAGAGATAAAGCCATCCTGCAACAGTGAGGGGGTCCACGCCACCGAACATCTGTGTTCATTTACTTCTATGCCAACATTAACCTTTAAAACAAAGCTGTTCAAATAGAGACAATTGAGGAGTCTCAAGCATTCTCCTTAACACAATCAATCATGATCATCAGTAAAAGACCATGATGCATTGCAGCAGCCACAACAAACTAGGCGTGAGCTTCAGTCTCCAGACATTAGATTCAGGATAGCAGGGAAGGAAGGCTAGAGCCTAGCAGTGTTACTTGGGGCTCTTGTTGTAACCAGAGTCAAGCTCCCTAAACACTTGCTTAAGGATCAGTCTGCTGATGTTGGACCAAACTCAATCAATGCCACTGTCAATCCCCACTGGCTTCCTCGCCACACTCATTAGTGATGTGCATTACGGCTCCGTCCGCGGACCACTTTCATGCCGTCTCTGGCCCAAATCAATGTCAGTCCGTGAAACTGCTGAACTGGCCTTAAAAGTAAATAAGTAGACAGCCATTACTACTGCAGTCTGCACTAACTGTGTCGCGAAAAGGCAATTTGATACGATCCCGACCTAACCCGCATATCAGCTTCCATTGGATTGGAGAAGGCAAGCCAAGTTCAGAGTAAAGTTAAAAGGTATGGTATGCATCCCAAAAGTGCACCCTGTTCCCTATGTAGTGCACTACTTTTGACCAGGGCCCATAGGTCAAAAGTAGTGCACCATATGGGGAATAGGCTTCCATTTGGTACACTCACTACACACACATGGTGACTACAGTCAAGTGAGAGTGAGAAGAGCTGATTTAATCCTGTCACTATGTATCTGTAAAGCCTGTAATGGACTGGCCATAGTGTATGTCCTGTAGGTGTAAGAACTAGGCATTATATGAATTGTGAACCCTCCAGCGGTGGAGAGGAGAGGAGGATTACAGTGTGTGATAGAGTCCAGACTGGGTCTATATTGGATAGAGCAGTGGTTAAGTGGTTGACCTGCATGACACTGATCGGCTGGTAATGCACACTAAATGGCTCTCCTTCCTGTATGGCTGCGTATGTAACACTGCATTGTATAGTGTTAAACTGTGTGGATGGAGGCTTTTCTAACGCATTCCAGAACTTATTCGTTGAATCACAAATTCAGAACATTAGGTCCTCCAAATGTAATGATGACATGCATGTGAGAAAGTCTACATACGTCCTAGTTGGTACTATCATGGTTAGGCCTGGCCTATACCTCCAAAATATAGAAGAAGAGACCCGTGGAAAGCAACACAACAATACCTCCAAAACATAGAAGAAGAGACCTGTGGAAAGCAACACAACAATACCTCCAAAACATAGAAGAAGAGACCCGTGGAAAGCAACACAACTATACCTCCAAAACATAGAAGAAGAGACCCGTGGAAAGCAACACAACTACACCTCCAAAACATAGAAGAGACTCGTGGAAAGCAACACAGCTATACCTCCAAAACATAGAAGAAGAGACCCGTGGAAAGCAACACAACTACACCTCCAAAACATAGAAGAGACCCGTGGAAAGCAACACAACTATACCTCCAAAACATAGAAGAGACCTGTGGAAAGCAACACAGCTATACCTCCAAAACATAGAAGAAGAGACCCGTGGAAAGCAACACAACTACACCTCCAAAACATAGAAGAAGAGACCTGTGGAAAGCAACACAACAATACCTCCAAAACATAGAAGAAGAGACCCGTGGAAAGCAACACAGCTATACCTCCAAAACATAGAAGAAGAGACCCGTGGAAAGCAACACAACAATACCTCCAAAACATAGAAGAAGAGACCTGTGGAAAGCAACACAACAATACCTCCAAAACATAGAAGAAGAGACCCGTGGAAAGCAACACAGCTATACCTCCAAAACATAGAAGAAGAGACCCGTGGAAAGCAACACAACAATACCTCCAAAACATAGAAGAAGAGACCTGTGGAAAGCAACACAACAATACCTCCAAAACATAGAAGAAGAGACCCGTGGAAAGCAACACAACTATACCTCCAAAACATAGAAGAAGAGACCCGTGGAAAGCAACACAACTACACCTCCAAAACATAGAAGAGACTCGTGGAAAGCAACACAGCTATACCTCCAAAACATAGAAGAAGAGACCCGTGGAAAGCAACACAACTACACCTCCAAAACATAGAAGAGACCCGTGGAAAGCAACACAACTATACCTCCAAAACATAGAAGAGACCTGTGGAAAGCAACACAGCTATACCTCCAAAACATAGAAGAAGAGACCCGTGGAAAGCAACACAACTACACCTCCAAAACATAGAAGAGACCCGTGGAAAGCAACACAACTACACCTCCAAAACATAGAAGAGACCTGTGGAAAGCAACACAGCTATACCTCCAAAACATAGAAGAAGAGACCCGTGGAAAGCAACACAGCTATACCTCCAAAACATAGAAGAAGAGACCCGTGGAAAGCAACACAACTACACCTCCAAAACATAGAAGAGACCCGTGGAAAGCAACACAACTATACCTCCAAAACATAGAAGAGACCTGTGGAAAGCAACACAGCTATACCTCCAAAACATAGAAGAAGAGACCCGTGGAAAGCAACACAACTACACCTCCAAAACATAGAAGAGACCCGTGGAAAGCAACACAACTATACCTCCAAAACATAGAAGAAGAGACCCGTGGAAAGCAACACAACTACACCTCCAAAACATAGAAGAAGAGACCCGTGGAAAGCAACACAATAATACCTCCAAAACATAGAAGAAGAGACCCGTGGAAAGCAACACAACTATACCTCCAAAACATAGAAGAAAATACCCGTGGAAAGCAACACAGCTACACCTCCAAAACATAGAAGAGACCTGTGGAAAGCAACACAATAATACCTCCAAAACATAGAAGAGACCTGTTGAAAGCAACACAGCTATACCTCCAAAACATAGAAGAAGAGACCCGTAGAAAGCAACACAATAATACCTCCAAAACATAGAAGAGACCCATGGAAAGCAACACAACTATACCTCCAAAACATAGAAGAAAATACCCGTGGAAAGCAACACAGCTACACCTCCAAAACATAGAAGAAGAGACCCGTAGAAAGCAACACAATAATACCTCCAAAACATAGAAGAGACCCATGGAAAGCAACACAACTATACCTCCAAAACATAGAAGAAGAGACCTGTGGAAAGCAACACAATAATACCTCCAAAACATAGAAGAAGAGACCCGTGGAAAGCAACACAACTATACCTCCAAAACATAGAAGAAGAGACCCGTGGAAAGCAACACAGCTACACCTCCAAAACATAGAAGAAGAGACCCGTGGAAAGCAACACAATAATACCTCCAAAACATAGAAGAGACCCATGGAAAGCAACACAACTATACCTCCAAAACATAGAAGAAGAGACCCGTGGAAAGCAACACAACACGTGAAGACAATCAACCTAACAGCTAACTGATTCCGTCTGTGTGATGTTTCTCAAAGTGTTCTTACATGCAGTGGCAACTTGTCTGAGAAGTCACCCAAGCGATAAGTTCA
The DNA here is from genome assembly GCF_029448725.1 of Salvelinus fontinalis. Classification (NCBI taxonomy): domain Eukaryota; kingdom Metazoa; phylum Chordata; class Actinopteri; order Salmoniformes; family Salmonidae; genus Salvelinus; species Salvelinus fontinalis. Next base: position 373,784 of record NW_026600261.1, read on the forward strand.
TTAAAGAGTGCAGAGCAGTTACTGGCGGATTGAGGTCAAGGGGGAATTGGCTGTTTACTGGAAATAAGCGTTCTGGTCTGATGAATATGTAACCTGTTGTAGGAGCTGGTGGACGACGACCACTTCATATTCTCACTCCATTAAGCACAGCCCCTCAAAAGGCTGTTCCGCTCCCTCCGCCACTCAATTACACAACGTACTGTGATGGGTCACCACCGCACAGCACACTCATTTGCATAATAAATCAATAAAGAACCCTGGCAAACGAGCGCTGCTGGTGCAAAACGGGCTCAGCCTGAAATGACAGAGAGAGAGAGAGAAGTAGGCAGGCGGTGGGATGGGGGTGGGGTGGATGGGAGGCGTTTTTACGAGCTAAAATGTCTGGCCCAGCAGAATTCCCCCACATAACAGCCTTTGAATTATGTTCCAATAGCCCAAAGTCTTCTCCACCCAATGGGACGCATATATTTTCATGACAGAGGATAAAAAAGCGAGGTGGGGGAGGAGGAAGCAAGGTGGTTTGTAATATGGCTTTCATCCTAACATTCCTTTCCACTAGTTTCCACCTCAGGCCGTCTAAAAGACGGAAAGAGACACAGACTTAGAGTAGAGTGGAGGTGGGAATTTGACAAACCACTTATATTTTTAGGAGATAGCTTTTTTCTTGAGCCTGGAAATGAAAAGTCGGGCAGGAAACACAAGTGATAAATAAAACCGCACACCAAAGCAGTTTCCTGGAACACAAGATTTTAGTATAGAGAAAAAAAGCAGCATTTTAAGTGGGGCTCTTAACTTACCGCCATGACTTGAAAGACAACAGGTAGGATCCTGCTGTCTCTGACCAGGCTGTGGAGGGAGAGAGAGAGAGAGGAGAGGGAGAAAGAGAGATAGAAAGATGGAGAGAGAGGGGGAGAAGAGAGAGAGACAAAGAGAGAGAAAGAGAGTGAGAGAAACACAGAGGCAGGTTTAGGTACCTTCATAGCACAGAGAGACGTTTCATCTTCATTAGGGTCCATGCATTGCCTTTGAATCTGAGGCCTACTGAATGTATGTGAGTATTTCAGTGTGTGTTTGTGTGTGTGCGTGAAGGCAACGCAGCGTGCCTCGCCTCTAAGATCAGTCATGTGAGAAAAGGACCTCTGACTAATCTTCTGCGGGGAGAAAGGAGCCTTCTGACACCTCGGCACCCAGGAGTAATGTACATCTTTATTGAAAATGACTCTCCACAGCTCCCTTATTGATTAAGTCTTTTGATTCACAACCAATTACAGCTTGTGTGTAGAGGTGCTCAAAGGAAGAAAACATTGTGGCAGGCAGGCTAGACACATTTAAACAAGACTAGAGGTCACCCATAGAAAACGTATTAGAGGGAGTTTTTACATAACAATGATGTATTGCACGGCTGGGAAACATTTCTTTCCCAGTTTTCCGTATATGGTGTCCTCAGTCCTCCAAAGAGAATTCCATCAAATGTTTCTAAAGTAGTGTAGCTTATGTGAGGCAGCTAAGCCATTGTGCAGAACACCAGATAAGAGTAAATAGCACTGCCGCTAGGAGTAAATCTCCCAATAAAGTGCAGAGGGACAACACAAGCCTGTGATTAACCAGAGAGACATCCTCTTGAGGTTGAAAGTCACATAGAAGTCAGCAGGAAACCTGAACATACTGAGAAAGGAGAAAACTAGAACATGAAATACAGATGACAACACACATCTTCTTTCATACTAACTACACAATATCAAGTTTGTTGTAGGGGCCTACATTAGTTTGCCTACAGATGTAGGATTTTAATTTGACCTAAATTGTCACAGCAAAATAATATTGCAGGAACAGGATTTTAACGTTAATCTATAATGTTGCTTGATTGGTGGTTAGGTTATTAGGCTACATGAAAAGTGCAATACTGTTAATATAACCGTATGTTAGTGTGGGCTTTCAGTGAATGTATGTAAATCCCGAAGCGCATCTGCATTTCCTGTGGTGCAGGAACATTTCTGTAACAAAAGAGTGATCAAATTAAGATGCTACACCTGTATATATGCAGTGTACTATATAACAGACATACTTATATGAGATACAAACTGTCCCCCCATCCATATCTCCACTTATCTGTACCACCTTCCCTCTCTCCTCCACTCTTCCCTCTCTCCTTCCACTCTCCCCTCTCTCCTTCCACTCTCCCCTATCTCCTTCCACTCTCCCCTCTCCTTCTACACTCACCCTCCACTCTCCCCTCTCACACTCCACTCTCCCCTCTCACACTCCATTCTTCCCTCTCTCCTTCCACCCTCCACTCTCTCCTCTCTCCCTCCACTCTCTCCTCTCTCCCTCCACTCTTCCCTCTCTCCCTCCACTCTTCCCTCTCTCCCTCCACTCTTCCCTCTCTCCCTCCACCCTTGCCTCTCTCCCTCCACCCTTGCCTCTCTCCCTCCACTCTTGCCTCTCTCCCTCCACTCNCCTCTCTCCCTCCACTCTTCCCTCTCTCCCTCCACCTCCCTCTCTCCCTCCACCTTCCCTCTCTCCCTCCACCCTTGCCTCTCTCCCTCCACCCTTGCCTCTCTCCCTCCACTCTTGCCTCTCTCCCTCCACTCTTGCCTCTCTCCCTCCACTCTTGCCTCTCTCCCTCCAGCCTCTCCTCTCTCCCTCCACCCTCTCCTCTCTCGCCCCACCCTCTCCTCTCTCCCTCCACCCTCTCCTCTCTCCCTCCACCCTCTCCTCTCTCCCTCCACCCTCTCTTCCTCCACTCTTCCCTCTCTCCCTCCACTCTTCCCTCTCTCCCTCCACTCTTGCCTCTCTCCCTCCACTCTTGCCTCTCTCTCTCCCTCCACTCCACCCTCTCTCCCTCCACTCTTCCCTCTCTCCCTCCACTCTTCCCTCTCTCCCTCCACTCTTCCCTCTCTCCCTCCACTCTTCCCTCTCTCCCTCCACTCTTGCCTCTCTCCCTCCACTCTTCCCTGACCTCCCTCCACTCTTCCCTGACCTCCTCCATTATTGTAGTTCAGAAACAACCCTCTCCCATCGATCTCCGTGTGAACCTGAGTGATGACACGTCATTAACATTAAATTGTGCTCATAAAACAAAACAGGAACAAATATGGAGAGTTAAAGGTGAGCAGAGGACCTGGGTCGTAATTCCACTTTACTCCCAGAGAGTAAACTAGACAGAGGTGTAACCAGAACTGATGAATGGCCAAGCTTTATCTCCCTGACGGGGTGACAGAGGAGTGTAAATAGCCAGGCTTCTTCTCCAAGCCTCCCAGATTGCTGAGCCTGTATCCCAAAGTGCACCCTATATAGCACTATATAGGAGATAGGGTGCCAATTGGGACGCATCTACATTGAACTGAAGGCATCCTGTGTGCGAAGTGACATTAAATTATAGCCCAACTTAGGCTACATCGGGGGCCCAGCCAACGAAAAGCCTTTCCCTGTGTCGTGATGACTTACATAGCTTTCAGCCATTAAATCAGAGAAATGGAGGGATATTTCTTGAGACAAATCATGTCCATCTGTAGGGTGGTAGTGTCTCACCCCCAGCCTGCATGGTTAGCATTCCCAGTTCCACATCATTCTAAAAATCGATAGCACCCTGCATCACTGTCACGTTAAGAGAAACTGAAGTACCAAAATCAGTTCCTGTCAAGGCAGCCAGTAATACTGATACAGGCCTGTTGAAGACTTATTATAGAGAAGGAAGAACTGAACTGAAACCATATCAACAGCAGTGGACACTATCTGGGTCAAAGTCATGGCTCTCTAAACACTATCCTACATAAGTTTTGGGCTAATGACAACTAATGCATCACACAGTATGCGTGTACAGTACACCTCATTTCTCAACTTTAATACATCTCTGTGCCATACAGAATCTACAGACTGTCCTTAACGTTAGGGGATAAAAACTCTCCTTTTCATGTAGACGCAGATTGCGTGGATGAAGTGGCATTTGCCCAGCCAGGCTGGAGTGGCTATAGGGCAAAATAATAAGATACGCTCTGCACACATTCTCCACGGCTGCAGACAACCTTCTGATCTTATTTACAATCTGATGAAGTTCAGAGTGTGCCTGAGTACAGCTCTGATTCAACCTGTCACGCTTCCTTAATAATGGCACAATGTGTGGATGACATTTAACACAGTCTGTCTGCTATCACAGATCCTCCGGCAGCTGCCTGGCTGGGATGTGGATTTTTATATTAAAAAGCCCTTTTTTTTCTCCCCTCTCTCTCAAAACGAACATCCGATGGTTTTGTTGTTTTGTCACTACCGTTATGCTGAGTATTTAAAGACAGAATCCTTAGATACTACATACATTAAAATGTAAATCAATGATATGTCCCCATTGATTCTTGAAGAATATAACTCATAAATGCCTCATGTGCTTAGTTCAACTGTCCTACCCCATCAGAACCCAAAATAAGCTTAATTTACCCCAATGTTAACAATGCAAATGTTAATAACGACTGTATAGCCTCAAAACATGGTTAAATCTATAATTCTGATATCATGGATGGTCAGTCCTTGCATCCATAGCTCTGTCTATGAATTTGAGTGTGGTTATATTTCTCCAGGACCATCTCTAAGCTTTTTCCCAAAACAGCTTTGTTTCGCTTTGTTATTGTTTCAATTAAGGATTCTAGCTTTAAGATTAGGTACAGACAGTGCCTTCAGAAAGTATTCTTACCCCTTGACTTATTCCACATGTTGTTGTGTTACAGCCTGAATTCAAAATGGATTAAAGGGATAATCCAACCCAAACCACTAATTCATATTGATTAAGCGTTAAATAACACTCATATTTGAATATATTTTTTTGGAACAAGTTGAAATAATTTGGTCATTATAACAAGGTTGGTAGAAACATGTGAAAATAGTTTTTGGAAATCTGTTGCAGCTCAAGTCTACTACAAAACCCTCAATGCAATGCTCTCTCTCTCTGGGCTGGCTGGCCAGCTAGCTAGCTAGCTAGCTAGCTCGACAGTCATTTGGGTGGGGCGTTTCTCCATTCATTGCCCAGTGGGATTCCTATCTCCTCCTTTCTGTAATATCTCTGCTTCCCACAGACACACAGGGGGCATTGCGACATGGTACTTGAAGTTGAATAATTTGCTACACTGTTTAGATTGGGTACATCTAAGCAAAATCTCTACTTTGTCATGAGTATATAGATGGATGTATGTGTTCTATATGCTGATTTGGCAATCTGGAGAGCAGGTCATTGTTTTAAAGGCGTTATGAAATCTGATAGCGTGTTAACCCTTATGACGAGAATGATGTAGTGAAGACGCATTTCTACACGATTTCCTAAGACGGACCTTTTAGAAGTTAAATCACGGAGATATCTGTTATTTTACCCAGCGATAGAACATAGGCTTTCACCAAATTGACAGGAGTTTCATGATTTTATTTCTGGGGGCGGATTATTCCTTTAAATATATATTTTTTTTTTCACCTATCTACACAATACCCCATATTGACAAAGTGAAAACATGTTTTTTGAAATGTTTGCAAATGTATTGTAAATGAAATACAGAAACATCTCATTTACATAAGTATTCACACCCCTTTGCTATGACACTCCAAACTGAGCTCAGGTGCATCCAATTTCCTTTGATCATCCTTGAGATGCCACTACAACTTGATTGGAGTCCACCTGTGGCCAATTCAATTGTTTGGCCATGATTTAGAAAGAAACACAACTGTCTATACAAGGTCCTACAGTTGACAGTGCAGAAACTATACCAAGGATACTATACTGTACCTTTCCGAGATAGAATTGTGATGAGGCATATATCTGGGGAAGAGTATAAAACAAGTTCTAGAGTGTTAAGTTTCCAAGAGCACAGTGTTCTCCATCATTGAGAAATGTAAAAAAAATATTTAAAAAATGGAACTACCCAGACCCTGCCTAGAGCTGGCCATCTGACCAAACTGAGCAACAGGGCAATGAGGACCTTGATCAGGGAGGTGACCAAGAACCCAATGACCACTCTGACAGAACAACAGAGTTCCTTGGCTGAGATGGGAGAACGTGCCAGAAGGACAACAGTCTCTATAGCACTTCACCAATCTGGGCTTTATGGGAGAGTGGCTTCAGAAGCCACTCCTAAGAAAAAGGCACATGACAGCACACCTGGAGTTTGCAAAAAGGCACATGACTCATAAAGACAAAATATTCTATGGTCTGATGAGACAAAAATGTAACTCTTTTGCCTGAATGCAAAATGATATGTCTGGAGAAAACCATGCACATTTCATCACTGTCTAACACCATCCCTACCGTGAAGCATGGTGGCAGCATCATGCTATGAGGATGCTTTTCAGCGGCAGGGACTGGGAGACTGGTAAGGACAGAGGGAACAAAATACAGGCAAATCCTTGATGAGAACCCACTTCAGAGTGCAAAAGATCTTAGACTGGGTGCGAAGATGTACGTTCCAACAGGACCCCAAGAATACAGCCAAAGCAACACTGGAATGGCTTCAGAACTATAATGTGAAAGTCCTTGAGTGGCCCAGCCAAAGCCCAGACTTGATTTCCATTGAAAATCTGTGGAAAAACTTGAAGATTGCTGGTCACCGCAACTCCCCATCTAACTTAACAAATCTTGAGAAAATCTGCAACGAAGAATTAAACTGTAATCGCCACCAAAGGTGCTTCTACAAAGTATTGACTCAGGGGTGAGAATACTTATGTAAATTAGATATCTGTATTTTATTTGCCATAAATTTGCTAAAATGTCTAAAAACATGTTAATTTAGATTTGAGATTTTTAACCTTTATTTAACTAGGCAAGTCAGTTAAGAACAAATTCTGGCTTTGCACTTTGTGTTGTGTTCGTTGATGGAATGAAGAGACCAAGGTGCAGCGTAACGTTCTGCAGGCTAAACGAACGTAACGTTCTGCAGGCTACCCAGTAACTATACAAAATCAAGATCCCACAATCTAAGGTGGGAAAAAGGGCTGCCTAAGTATGATCCCCAATCAGAGACAACGATAAACAGCTGCCTCTGATTGGGAACCATACTAGGCCAACAAAGAAATAGAAACATAGATTTGCCCACCCAAGTCACACCCTGACCTAACCTAATAGAGAATAAAAAAGGCTCTCTAAGGTCAGGGGGTGACACTTTGTAATTATGGGGTATTGTGATACAGCCGGAATTTAAAATGTAACACAAAATGTGGGAGAAGTCAAGAGGTATGAATACTTTCTGAAGGCACTGTATATAGTGATGTAATCATTTAAAGTTTGAAAGGTGGAGTATACAGTAATAGTGTACATTCGTGCCAGTAAAACATCTTCCAACCTCACTCTGGAAACATTGAGAGGCCATCTCTATCCTTTACTGTGCACTGTTCCCATCCACTTTGCTACACATGGCTCCCCTGACTGTCAGAGAGTGTGACACAGACAGTCCTGCAGGTCATCTCTGCTGCCTGTCAGAGGGAGAAGCTGAGGCTGAATGAACAGAGCTGCTGCCTGCCACTGAGCCATGTCAAACCAACACAGCTCAAGCCCAGTCAGCTCTTCAGACCGGCCAGTGACACTGATAGTACGAGGTAACACTCCCATTCCTCCTTTACACACCAGCTGTCAGAGCTGATTACACACACACGAACGCACACACAAACACACACAAACACACACACGAACACACCCACGAACACACCCAGTCAGGGATGAGGTTTTGCTCTATTCCTCTGACCGCACACAACTCTGCTGTCCACTCCAATCAGCAGAGAGGAGCAGAGGTCTCCATGCAGGCAGCACAGGTGGCAGACAGAGGAGAGGAAAGGAGGGAGGAGAGGACACCTGGGGATCCCAGGCTTTTAACACAATGTCTGTGACCAAAATGGCACCCTGTGCCTTTTAGAGTGCACTACGTTTGAACAGGGCCCATAGGCCTCTGGTCCAAAGTACTGCACGATAGGCTGCCATTTGCGACACATTCAAAGCAACACCCATGCCTGTTCATCCCACTGACCAATCACTCATTGTGTCTGCACAGACTACCAGGCAACGTTGACCAATAGCACGATATCAAACTCCAGTCAAATCAAATAAAAATACCAGGATGAGCGTAGCCTTGATGTAGTCAGCGTGTAACCTCCGTTAACCTGCTCATTAGAAAGGATCAGCTTTTTATTAGCGGTAGCATGCCGGCTTCCTGTAGCTGTGAGGCTGGCTTCCGCTGGGATAAAAGCATTTTTCAAATTCCTGCTAATCAGGGTGTAAAAGCGTTCCCGCAGATAGAACTGATTTTGCTTCACTTGCTAAAGCGGGTACAGCTAGGCAGACTGACTGAGCCCACACAAAGGCAACAACGGCCAAAGGTTCAGATAATTGGAAAGTTTGAACTCTGTATCAAACCTGATAATGAGGGGGAAAGACATACTTGTATGAAGCCCCGTTAATGTCCCAATTTGCAATCTCATTTAGGCAAGAACCCATCAAGGAGAAAGCTCTGCACTTTTTTAGGACTTTATCAAGCAGTGGTAAATGCAATTTAATTTCTCATTGTAAATGTAATAGCTCGTCTCAGACAAGGGAAATACAACCAACAGGAATGTGTAGCAGATTGCTGACATCAATTTGAATAGTTCAGTTGGCTCTCTCAGTGCCAGATAGACAGAGGGAGGTGTGGGGGCTGGCTTGTGTTCAGAGCCTTGACAGAAATGGCAGTCAGTCTGGGATGTGTTGGAGATCAGAGATAAAACTAAGTAAGCGCACCCAGCTGGTGTCCATCATCACCTTCTCAACGACCAGGCAGGCAGTACAGAAACACAGAGAAACCAGCTCTCAATTCATCACAGACAGTGGCTCCCAAATGCCCCTGGTCCATAGTAGTGTACTATGTAGGGAACAGAGTACCCTTGTTTCATGAGGATCACCCAGATGAGAGGGCTAGAGGAGGGAGGCAATGGCAACATGCTTTAGATACAGTACACTACCAGCACCAGACCAGCCTGACATCTACTGCTCTTCAACTATTTCATCATCCTACATGAGGATCACCCAGATGAGAGGGCTAGAGGAGGGAGGCAATGGCAACATGCTTTAGATACAGTACACTACCAGCACCAGACCAGCCTGACATCTACTGCTCTTCAACTATTTCAACATCCTACATGAGGATCACCCAGATGAGAGGGCTAGAGGGAGGCAATGGAAACATGCTTTAGATACAGTATACTACCAGCACCAGACCAGCCTGACATCTACTGCTCTTCAACTATTTCATCATCCTACATGGCTTCATTCATTGGTAAACCAGTATAATACCTTACTTAGTATACAGACCAAGCTGCTATCGCCTTACTATGGTGCAGTGGTGGTGTTCAGAGTTTATTATGCAGCAGAGTGAAATCTTATTCATTCTAACGACTTCTTCTGCATCTTTCAGTAACATCCCGTTCCCACCTCTGCTAAGCAGAGCAGTCTCTAACTTAGGCTTAGTCTGACCTTTCCTCTGTAACAGATCAATATTCCTTACAAATCCCAAGCACACAAAGGGCCTGTCTGCCTGCCTGCTGCATGCCATTAGGTTAGAGGACAGTCTGGCTCTCTGATGAACACTGGAATATCCATGGTTAATACTAAACACTATGCAGGAAACTCATACAACTGCAGCAGCTAGCTAGCTAGCTATAGCAACCTACAACATACTATATATCCCAAATGGCACCCTATTCCCTACATAGAGCACTACTTTTGACTAGAGCCCTATGGGTCCTGTTCTAACGTAGTGCCCTATATAGGGAATAGAGTTCCATTTGAGATCCAGACAAAGTCTTCAAAGAGGGAGCGAGTGGACGGGTTGTTTAAGGACATTCTCAGATTTCCCTTTGAAAAGTGACATTACGTCTTCCTCTTTGTGCTCCAGGTTCAGTATGATCTGAAAGCCATTGAGCAGGATGACAGACATACTGCTGAGGTGTGTGTTGCCACCAGCTGGTGAAAGACTCCTTTAAACTCCCCCGGGAGCTGTTAACCCCCCTGTTCTGTTCTCCTGTTCTCCTTCTATCAGCTCCACTGTTCTCCCCTGAACAGCAGCGACATGGCGGTGACATCACACCTCTCCTGTAGGCTGGTTCTAGTTGGACACACCCAATCATCAATCAATCAATGACTTTCCTTTCCCAGGGAACGGTTCCCCGTCCTTCAGCCCAGTGTGTGTGAGTGTGCGCGTGTGTGTGACCTTGCATGCGACCGTGTTTACATGTGTGAGTGTGTTACTGCTGCAGCATATCAGTGGAGTCCTACCTCCTGAGAATCTCTTTAACATCACATTACCAGTGTAGCTTTCTTTCAATAAGGACAAGCCAATGCCTCGTGTCTGTGTGCTTATGCATCAACTACTGCAATTAAATAATGTCTCTATGTGAGTATTTCTCTAAAATGAGTTTAAGTTTGCACTTATTTATGCTCTACTTTCCCCTATGATTCAGATAACTGAACGGAGGAGGGGGGGAAACGGCTCTGACAAGCCAAGGAAAAGTGGTGTGAGCTGAATTCTAAATGTGCCATGTACTGTGAGTTTGTGCCCCGCAGGCAGGCAGGCAGCTACAGAGGGAGGAGGGGGATCTACAGTGTGTTAATAGGTAAACAGTGCACAGTGTTGGTCCTAAGCTCCACACTTCTCCCTACATGAGGCCACAACTCTGGAACACCCCTCAACATGCTGATGCTGCAGAAAGGTCAAGCATATTAAACTATGTATTAGAATACTGATAAATTATACAATTATTGACTTAATGATTTTGTTTTCTCTGGTAGTAATAATAACATGAATGATCTGATGTGTCCAAAACCAGCTTCTGGTTTACAGCTTCAAGGGAGGGAAGGAGAGACTTTTTACCAACTTAATGTACCACAGTGTGCCATCACAACAGCAAGATGTGTGACCTGTTGCCACAAGAAAAGGGCAACCAGTGAAGAACAAACCCCATTGTAAATACAACCCATATTTATATTTATTTATTTTACCTTTTGTACTTTAACTATTTGCACATCATTAAAACACTTTATATAGACATAATGACATTTGAAATGTCTTTATTCTGTTGGAACTTTTGTGTGTGTAATGTTTACTGTAAGTTTTTTATTGTTTATTTCACTTTTGTTTATTATCAATTTCAATTGCTTTGGCAATGTAAACATATGTTTCCCATGCAAATAAGGCCCCTTAAATTGAAATTGAATTGAGAGAGAGACAGAGAGAGGAGTGAGACAGAAAGAGAAAGACAGATCAATTAACTTTTTTTATTTGATAATTTCTTAAACCCCAGAGATAATTTCTTAACTTAATATTCAACACCAGAAAAAAACTGCAGGTGTTAATCAAGATGCTGTGTTGTCTCTTCAGGTTGCAGATGCCACAGACACCCATAGCAACCCCATCGCAACTCACCTCCATAAACTCTGGGTAGATAATAACAGATGCCATAGCAACCCCATCGCAACTCACCTCCATAAACTCTGGGTAGACAATAACAGATGCCATAGCAGCCCCATCGCAACTCACCTCCATAAACTCTGGGTAGATAATAACACATGCCATAGCAACCCCATCGCAACTCACCTCCATAAACTCTGGGTAGATAATAACAGATGCCATAGCAGCCCCATCGCAACTCACCTCCATAAACTCTGGGTAGATAATAACACATGCCATAGCAACCCCATCGCAACTCACCTCCATAAACTCTGGGTAGATAATAACACATGCCATAGCAACCCCATCGCAACTCACCTCCATAAACTCTGGGTAGATAATAACAGATGCCATAGCAACCCCATCGCAACTCACCTCCATAAACTCTGGGTAGACAATAACACATGCCATAGCAACCCCATCGCAACTCACCTCCATAAACTCTGGGTAGACAATAACACATGCCATAGCAACCCCATCGCAACTCACCTCCATAAACTCTGGGTAGACAATAACACATGCCATAGCAACCCCATCGCAACTCACCTCCATAAACTCTGGGTAGATAATAACAGATGCCATAGCAACCCCATCGCAACTCACCTCCATAAACTCTGGGTAGACAATAACACATGCCATAGCAACCCCATCGCAACTCACCTCCATAAACTCTGGGTAGATAATAACACATGCCATAGCAACCCCATCGCAACTCACCTCCATAAACTCTGGGTAGATAATAACACATGCCATAGCAACCCCATCGCAACTCACCTCCATAAACTCTGGGTAGATAATAACACATGCCATAGCAACCCCATCGCAACTCACCTCCATAAACTCTGGGTAGACAATAACAGATGCCATAGCAACCCCATCGCAACTCACCTCCATAAACTCTGGGTAGACAATAACACATGCCATAGCAACCCCATCGCAACTCACCTCCATAAACTCTGGGTAGACGATAACACATGCCATAGCAACCCCATCGCAACTCACCTCCATAAACTCTGGGTAGACAATAACACATGCCATAGCAACCCCATCGCAACTCACCTCCATAAACTCTGGGTAGACAATAACACATGCCATAGCAACCCCATCGCAACTCACCTCCATGAACTCTGGGTAGACAATAACACATGCCATAGCAACCCCATCGCAACTCACCTCCATAAACTCTGGGTAGACAATAACACATGCCATAGCAACCCCATCGCAACTCACCTCCATAAACTCTGGGTAGACGATAACAGATGCCATAGCAACCCCATCGCAACTCACCTCCATAAACTCTGGGTAGACGATAACAGATGCCATAGCAACCCCATCGCAACTCACCTCCATAAACTCTGGGTAGACAATAACAGATGCCATAGCAACCCCATCGCAACTCACCTCCATAAACTCTGGGTAGATGATAACAGATGCCATAGCAACCCCATCGCAACTCACCTCCATAAACTCTGGGTAGACAATAACAGATGCCATAGCAACCCCATCGCAATTCACCTCCATAAACTCTGGGTAGATAATAACACATGCCATAGCAACCCCATCGCAACTCACCTCCATAAACTCTGGGTAGACAATAACAGATGCCATAGCAACCCCATCGCAACTCACCTCCATAAACTCTGGGTAGATAATAACACATGCCATAGCAACCCCATCGCAACTCACCTCCATAAACTCTGGGTAGACAATAACAGATGCCATAGCAACCCCATCGCAACTCACCTCCATAAACTCTGGGTAGACAATAACAGATGCCATAGCAACCCCATCGCAACTCACCTCCATAAACTCTGGGTAGATAATAACACATGCCATAGCAACCCCATCGCAACTCACCTCCATAAACTCTGGGTAGATAATAACACATGCCATAGCAACCCCATCGCAACTCACCTCCATAAACTCTGGGTAGACAATAACAGATGCCATAGCAACCCCATCGCAACTCACCTCCATAAACTCTGGGTAGATAATAACACATGCCATAGCAACCCCATCGCAACTCACCTCCATAAACTCTGGGTAGACAATAACAGATGCCATAGCAACCCCATCGCAACTCACCTCCATAAACTCTGGGTAGACAATAACAGATGCCATAGCAACCCCATCGCAACTCACCTCCATAAACTCTGGGTAGACAATAACAGATGCCATAGCAACCCCATCGCAACTCACCTCCATAAACTCTGGGTAGACAATAACACATGCCATAGCAACCCCATCGCAACTCACCTCCATAAACTCTGGGTAGACAATAACACATGCCATAGCAACCCCATCGCAACTCACCTCCATAAACTCTGGGTAGACAATAACAGATGCCATAGCAACCCCATCGCAACTCACCTCCATAAACTCTGGGTAGATAATAACACATGCCATAGCAACCCCATCGCAACTCACCTCCATAAACTCTGGGTAGACAATAACAGATGCCATAGCAACCCCATCGCAACTCACCTCCATAAACTCTGGGTAGATAATAACAGATGCCATAGCAACCCCATCGCAACTCACCTCCATAAACTCTGGGTAGACAATAACAGATGCCATAGCAACCCCATCGCAACTCACCTCCATAAACTCTGGGTAGATAATAACACATGCCATAGCAACCCCATCGCAACTCACCTCCATAAACTCTGGGTAGACAATAACAGATGCCATAGCAACCCCATCGCAACTCACCTCCATAAACTCTGGGTAGATAATAACAGATGCCATAGCAACCCCATCGCAACTCACCTCCATAAACTCTGGGTAGACAATAACAGATGCCATAGCAACCCCATCGCAACTCACCTCCATAAACTCTGGGTAGATAATAACACATGCCATAGCAACCCCATCGCAACTCACCTCCATAAACTCTGGGTAGATAATAACACATGCCATAGCAACCCCATCGCAACTCACCTCCATAAACTCTGGGTAGACAATAACAGATGCCATAGCAACCCCATCGCAACTCACCTCCATAAACTCTGGGTAGATAATAACACATGCCATAGCAACCCCATCGCAACTCACCTCCATAAACTCTGGGTAGACAATAACAGATGCCATAGCAACCCCATCGCAACTCACCTCCATAAACTCTGGGTAGACAATAACAGATGCCATAGCAACCCCATCGCAACTCACCTCCATAAACTCTGGGTAGATAATAACACATGCCATAGCAACCCCATCGCAACTCACCTCCATAAACTCTGGGTAGACAATAACAGATGCCATAGCAACCCCATCGCAACTCACCTCCATAAACTCTGGGTAGACAATAACAGATGCCATAGCAACCCCATCGCACCTCACCTCCATAAACTCTGGGTAGACAATAACAGATGCCATAGCAACCCCATCGCAACTCACCTCCATAAACTCTGGGTAGACAATAACAGATGCCATAGCAACCCCATCGCAACTCACCTCCATAAACTCTGGGTAGATAATAACACATGCCATAGCAACCCCATCGCAACTCACCTCCATAAACTCTGGGTAGATGATAACAGATGCCATAGCAACCCCATCGCAACTCACCTCCATAAACTCTGGGTAGACAATAACAGATGCCATAGCAACCCCATCGCAACTCACCTCCATAAACTCTGGGTAGATGATAACAGATGCCATAGCAACCCCATCGCAACTCACCTCCATAAACTCTGGGTAGATAATAACACATGCCATAGCAACCCCATCGCAACTCACCTCCATAAACTCTGGGTAGACAATAACAGATGCCATAGCAACCCCATCGCAACTCACCTCCATAAACTCTGGGTAGACAATAACAGATGCCATAGCAACCCCATCGCAACTCACCTCCATAAACTCTGGGTAGATAATAACACATGCCATAGCAACCCCATCGCAACTCACCTCCATAAACTCTGGGTAGACAATAACAGATGCCATAGCAACCCCATCGCAACTCACCTCCATAAACTCTGGGTAGATAATAACAGATGCCATAGCAACCCCATCGCAACTCACCTCCATAAACTCTGGGTAGATAATAACACATGCCATAGCAACCCCATCGCAACTCACCTCCATAAACTCTGGGTAGACAATAACAGATGCCATAGCAACCCCATCGCAACTCACCTCCATAAACTCTGGGTAGATAATAACTCATGCCATAGCAACCCCATCGCAACTCACCTCCATAAACTCTGGGTAGATAATAACACATGCCATAGCAACCCCATCGCAATTCACCTCCATAAACTCTGGGTAGACAAT
Source organism: Salvelinus fontinalis (assembly GCF_029448725.1). NCBI lineage: Eukaryota > Metazoa > Chordata > Actinopteri > Salmoniformes > Salmonidae > Salvelinus > Salvelinus fontinalis. The sequence goes on from NW_026600261.1 coordinate 389,497, forward strand.
AACAGATGCCATAGCAACCCCATCGCAACTCACCTCCATAAACTCTGGGTAGATAATAACACATGCCATAGCAACCCCATCGCAACTCACCTCCATAAACTCTGGGTAGATAATAACACATGCCATAGCAACCCCATCGCAACTCACCTCCATAAACTCTGGGTAGACAATAACAGATGCCATAGCAACCCCATCGCAACTCACCTCCATAAACTCTGGGTAGACAATAACAGATGCCATAGCAACCCCATCGCAACTCCCCTCCATAAACTCTGGGTAGACAATAACAGATGCCATAGCAACCCCATCGCAACTCACCTCCATAAACTCTGGGTAGACAATAACAGATGCCATAGCAACCCCATCGCAACTCACCTCCATAAACTCTGGGTAGATAATAACACATGCCATAGCAACCCCATCGCAACTCACCTCCATAAACTCTGGGTAGACAATAACAGATGCCATAGCAACCCCATCGCAACTCACCTCCATAAACTCTGGGTAGATAATAACACATGCCATAGCAACCCCATCGCAACTCACCTCCATAAACTCTGGGTAGATAATAACACATGCCATAGCAACCCCATCGCAACTCACCTCCATAAACTCTGGGTAGACAATAACAGATGCCATAGCAACCCCATCGCAACTCACCTCCATAAACTCTGGGTAGATAATAACACATGCCATAGCAACCCCATCGCAACTCACCTCCATAAACTCTGGGTAGATAATAACACATGCCATAGCAACCCCATCGCAACTCACCTCCATAAACTCTGGGTAGACAATAACAGATGCCATAGCAACCCCATCGCAACTCACCTCCATAAACTCTGGGTAGACAATAACAGATGCCATAGCAACCCCATCGCAACTCACCTCCATAAACTCTGGGTAGATAATAACAGATGCCATAGCAACCCCATCGCAACTCACCTCCATAAACTCTGGGTAGACAATAACACATGCCATAGCAACCCCATCGCAACTCACCTCCATAAACTCTGGGTAGACAATAACAGATGCCATAGCAACCCCATCGCAACTCACCTCCATAAACTCTGGGTAGATAATAACAGATGCCATAGCAACCCCATCGCAACTCACCTCCATAAACTCTGGGTAGACAATAACAGATGCCATAGCAACCCCATCGCAACTCACCTCCATGAACTCTGGGTAGACAATAACAGATGCGGAATAAAGCAGCTTCTCAATCATTTAATCATTTTGACATTGTGTTGGTTAGACTCTCTGGTTTTCTTCAAGATGACATTGTGTTGGTTAGACTCTCTGGTTTTCTTCAAGATGACATTGTGTTGGTTAGACTCTCTGGTTTTCTTCAAGATGACATTGTGTTGGTTAGACTCTTTGGTTTTCATCAAGATGACATTGTGTTGGTTAGACTCTTTGGTTTTCTTCAAGATGACATTGTGTTGGTTAGACTCTCTGGTTTTCTTCAAGATGACATTGTGTTGGTTAGACTCTTTGGTTTTCATCAAGATGACATTGTGTTGGATAGACTCTTTGGTTTTCTTCAAGATGACATTGTGTTGGTTAGACTCTTTGCTTTTCTTCAAGATGATATTGTGTTGGATAGACTCTTTGGTTTTCATCAAGATGACAGTCCTAGTCTGTCTATCTGGAGATGGTTTAAAACAGGGTTCCCCAGCTGGCAACCCGCGGGGCTGAATGGTTTTATTTGGCAACTAAAATGTTCTGAGCACAAAATACAGTATCTATATTTTTTTCCATGGTAGGACATAAAAGACTGTAAAAACACCAGGAAATCAGCTCCAAGCTATTTTCATTTTGAAATCTGTTCCCAAGTATTCCCACACATAACAGAGAGATACGTGATTATATACAAATGTAAGCAAGGTTTGAAATGATTATGTTTAGTCTAATATTATATCTGTTTGGGCTTCTTGCGGTCAGTTTACAGTCTACAAATGATTTGTAATTATGTTCTGGACCCCCGACCATCCACTCCAGAAACAAAACGTCCCACGGCGGAATCTAGTTGATGATCCCTGGTTTAGAAGTTATTTATTTATTTTATTTTACCCCTTTTTCTCCCCAATATCGTGATATCCAATTGGTAGTTCCAGTCTTGTCCCATCGCTGCAACTCCCCTAGAGAGCTGTGCGTCCTGCGAAACACGACCCTGCCAAGCCGCACGGCTTCTTGACACACTGCTCGCTTAACCCGGAAGCCAGTCGCACCAATGTGTCAGAGGAAACACCGTCCAGCAGGCGCTCAAAGTCAGCTTTCAGGCGCCCGGCCCGCAACAAGGAGTCGCTAGAACACGATGAGACAATGAAATCCCGGGCCGGCCGAACCCTTCCCTTAACCCGGACGACGCTGGGCCAATTGTGCGCCGCCTCATGGGTCTCCCGGTCACGGTCGGCTATGGGTCTCCCGGTCACGGTCGGCTATGGGTCTCCCGGTCACGGTCGGCTATGGGTCTCCCGGTCACGGTCGGCTATGGGTCTCCCGGTCACGGTCGGTCTGTAATGACGCCTCAAGCACTGCGACGCAGTGACTAGACCGCTGCGCCACTCGGGAGGCCGGTTTAGAAGGTTTTACCTGTTGACGGGGCTGCTGTGTTCTGTGAGGGCCACCAGCAACTTGAGAGCGTAGACTGGGATTGGGTCTGGCTCCAACAGGAGAGATTCATACCTGTACAACACAGGAGAGACATCAGCCACACTTTATATGGATAGCTATTTGGGTAGTCCCCTACAGATAGGTTTAGGGTCTAGTTAGTTCAACAGATTGTTGATAGGTGTATAGATGTTTTACTAACTATCTAGAAATCCTCTGCAGAGCACTGGCAAACACATATGGGGACTGGCTTAAATATTGAATTCAATAAATCTAAATTACTAACGAAAAAAACATTTCAATAAATCTAAAACGTTTATTTCAAACGTTTATTTCTCCACTAGGGAACTGGCCAAATAAAGTTGCCAAAACAGGAAGGTTCACTACTTTGACTGCACTCCACACACACAGGCCCAGATGTCATCAGAGCTTTTAAATGAGCTAAAGTTGAGAAGTCTGCAGAAGCAGCTGAAGACAGGGAGGCACAAAGGGAGAGGGTAGAGGAGAGTAGAGAGAGAGAGAGGGGGTAGAGGAGAGTAGAGAGAGGAGAGGGTAGAGGAGAGTAGAGAGAGAGAGAGAGTAGAGGGTAGAGGAGAGTAGAGATAGGAGAGGGTAGAGGACAGTAGAGAGAAGAGAGGGTAGAGGAGAGTAGAGAGAGAGAGAGGGTAGAGTAGAGTAGAGAGAGAGAGAGAGGAGAGGGTAGAGGAGAGTAGAGAGAAGAGAGGGTAGAGGAGAGTAGAGAGAAGAGAGGGTAGAGGAGAGTAGAGAGAGAGAGGAGAGGGTAGAGGAGAGTAGAGAGAGAGAGAGGGTAGAGGAGAGTAGAGAGAGGAGAGGGTAGAGGAGAGTAGAGAGAGAGAGTAGAGGGTAGAGGAGAGTAGAGAGAGGAGAGGGTAGAGGAGAGTAGAGAGAAGAGAGGGTAGAGGAGAGTAGAGAGAGAGAGAGAGGAGAGGGTAGAGGAGAGTAGAGAGAGAGAGAGGGTAGAGTAGAGTAGAGAGAGAGAGGAGAGAGGGTAGAGAAGAGTAGAGGAGAGAGGGTAGAGGAGAGTAGAGAGAGAGAGGGTAGAGGAGAGTAGAGAGAGAAAGGGTAGAGGAGAGAGCAGAGAGGAGAGGAGAGGAGAGGAGAGAGAGGGTAAAGGAGAGCGGAGAGAGAGAGGGTAGAGGAGAGGAGAGAGGGGGGGGGGTGAGGAGAGGAGAGAGAGGGGGGGAGGTGAGGAGAGGGGAGATGAAAGAAAGTGTAGGGGAGATAAGAGAGAGGGGAGAGGATAGGGGAGAGCAGAGAGAGAGAGCAGGGAGAGAGGGTAGGGGAGTTAAGAGGGGGGAGGAGAGAGAGGGAAAATGTTGAGAAGAGCAGAGTGATAGAGAGGGTAGAGGAGAGAGATGCAGGAGAGAGCATACTCACTGTGGAAGAAGGGCTTCTGTAATGAGAGTCAGTAGTCTGCCAGTTGAAGAGTTGCACTCTCTCTCTCTCCTCTCCTCCTTCCTCTCTCCCTCCTCCACGGCCTCTTGGCTCAGCAGCAGCAGTGTGATCTCTGACAGAACCCGCAAGCTGACGATACGCCACTCCACTACAACACAACACAGAGCACAGAGCATGTAACACACACACACACACACACACACACAGCATTATTGATCCATGCAGACCCTCTGCAGTGAGAGAGCTGATATTTACCTTACATACAAATCAAAACATTTACTACAATACCAAGCACATGCAGTTATGGTTAACTTTAGACCGAGGGCCTTGCTGTGTGCCATGCTAGATAGGGAACATTGCAGAATGGGCACGTTCCAGACTGCCTATCTATGTCCTGAGATGTTAAGCAAGGACAGCACATGACCCAGCCGTTTCCTTACCGTTTTTACTGAAGGCAAGAGAAGTCAGTGGAGGAAGAACGCAATCAACAACCTTGAAGAGATAAAACATTTTCTTTAAACCAAATAAACCAAATAAACCATAAACATCAAATAAACAACACATAAACCTAATATAAGACAGTATTTCCATTTGACTCCTATTATACATCACCTACAAGTCATTTATTCATCACATGCAAATGTATAATCATGTCTTTTCTTTAAAACATGTTGTCTATTAAAAGGAGGAGCAATGAAATCGAGCACTTGTGTGAGCACTCCCAATCTCGATGTAAATATCATGTTGCCCCTGTCCTTCGATCATAAACACCTGATGTGAGCGCTTTTTATAATAACAATTGGATCCATCCCTATTATGATGAGGACGATTTCCATCGAAACAACAGTAAACGCTCTGTTCTGTTCTCGTCTATTATGATGAGGACTATTTCCATCGAAACAACAGTAAACGCTCTGTTCTGTTCTCATCTATTATGATGAGGACTATTTCCATCGAAACAACAGTAAACACTCTGTTCTCGTCTATTATGATGAGGACGATTTCCATCAAAACAACAGTAAACGCTCTGTTCTGTTCTCATCTATTATGATGAGGACTATTTCCATCGAAACAACAGTAAACACTCTGTTCTCGTCTATTATGATGAGGACGATTTCCATCGAAACAACAGTAAACGCTCTGTTCTGTTCTCGTCTATTATGATGAGGACTATTTCCATCGAAACAACAGTAAACACTCTGTTCTCGTCTATTATGATGAGGACGATTTCCATAGAAACAACAGTAAACGCTCTGTTCTGTTCTCGTCTATTATGATGAGGACTATTTCCATAAAAACAACAGTAAACACTCTGTTCTCATCTATTATGATGAGGACTATTTCCATAGAAACAACAGTAAACACTCTGTTCTCGTCTATTATGATGAGGACTATTTCCATCGAAACAACAGTAAACACTCTGTTCTCGTCTATTATGATGAGGACGATTTCCATCGAAACAACAGTAAACACTCTGTTCTCGTCTATTATGATGAGGACTATTTCCATAGAAACAACAGTAAACACTCTGTTCTAGTCTATTATGATGAGGACTATTTCCATAGAAACAACAGTAAACGCTCTGTTCTGTTCTAGTCTATTATGATGAGGACTATTTCCATAGAAACAACAGTAAACGCTCTGTTCTGTTCTAGTCTCAACGAGGATGTAATCTAAACAGGAGACAACATTAGAATAAGAAGCCTGAGGTGGGTATAAAGAATGTACTGTGTCTTGATGGATCCATCCCAAATGGCAGCCTATTCCCTATATAGTGCACTACCCTCGACCAGAGCCCTATGCGCCCTGGACAAAAGCAGTGCACTACTGTATAAGGGGATTGGGGTGCCATTTGGGATGGATCCATTGAGCACCTTTGTTGTTTATTAGAATATATCCATCAGAAGAGACGGTTGTGCTTTGCTGTCGCCTATTTCCCATTATATTCTGTTTAGCACACATTCTCCCTCCGCCGTGCAAACTGTTTTTAAGTGTCTGTCTGACTCAGAAGAAGCTTTTCTATCAGGCAACAGCCAGTCAAGAGTATAAATAGATCAAACTAAAAACAGATGACTAGATCCGATATTGCTGTGGTTCACCTCTGCAGAGAGCTTGTTCCAACAATTTATTTAACCTTTATTTAACTAGGCAAGTCAGTTAAGAACAAATTCTTATTTACAATGACTCCCTACCCCGGCCAAACCCGGACAACGCTGGGCCAATTGTGCACCGCCCTATGGGACTCCAAATACCGGCCGGATGTGATACAGCCTGGATTCGAACCAGGAACTGTAGTGACGCCTCTTGCACTGAGATGCAGTGCCTTAGACCACTGTGCCACTCGGGAACAAAAGGAAACATTAAACTGTGTGTGTATGTGTGTGTACTCATGCATGTGTGTGTGTGTGTGTACTGCTCCCTTCCCAAAACCCCACCGCTGACAGACAACGCTCAGCAGAATCTAATGACTAGTGTCAGACATGTAATTCAAGTTTCTTCTCATGTTACTCAGTATGAGAGGAGCTGTGCTTCTTCTTCTTCTTAGTATCAGAGGAGCTGCTCTTCTTCTTCACAGGAACATCAAGCCTCTTCAACTCATTACTTCCTGTCTGCGTCCGAAATGGCACCCTATTCCCTTTATAGTGCACTACTTTTGACCATGGCCAATAGTATATAGGGAATAGCGCTCCATTTAGGACTCAGGCTGTGCCTGGCCCAGCTCCTTCCTGTATGTCAATATTCATTACACAGTCTCCTCAGACCAGAACAAGGTCCAGCTGCACTCTGCTGGAGCTCTGAGACAGCACAACTGATGCTCTGCTGGCCTGACAGTCTCTCTCCAACACCATACATGACTACTCCAAGTCAACCCCCCATGCCAGGGCCCTGTGTTGGGGAGGGAAGTACAGGGCTGGTAGACAACCCCTAACCACTAATCCTTAGATCTACATAAGTGTCGAGAGGCTGAGTGGACATCTGAGTGGACCAGTGCCTAAGGGTTAGGGGTCAAGGGTTGTTTCTGGACGAGGCCAGTGTTGCTGCAGGCTGCAGTGCCTAGGGCTTAGGGAGCTGCTGTTGCTGCAGGCGCCTTGCAGACCACAGGGCCAGACTCACAGTACAGTGATGGGGCGTTAATATAGCCTAGAGGGTGAAAAGAGACTGTTGTGCTAGGGAGTTAGGGGCTAGTGGTTAGGGGATAGGGGCTAAGAGGTTAGGGGCTAGGGGCTAAGGGGTTAGGAGCGAAGGAGTTGGGGGATAGGGGCTAAGAGGCTAGTGGCTAAGAGGCTAGGGGCTAAGAGGTTAGGGGCTAAGAGGTTAGGGGCTAAGAGGTTAGGGGCTAGGGCCTAAGACGTTGGGGCAAGAGGTTAGGGGCTAAGAGGTTAGGGGCTAAGAGGTTAGGGGCTAAGGGGTTAATGGCTAGGGGCTAAGAGGTTAGGGGCTAAGAGGTTAGGGGCTAAGAGGTTAGGGGCTAAGAGGTTAGGGGCTAAGGGGTTAGTGGCTAAGAGGTTAGGGACTAGGGGCTAAGAGGTTAGGGACTAAGAGGTTAGGAGCTAAGGGGTTAATGGCTAGGGCCTAAGAGGTTAGGGGCTAAGGGGTTGGGGCTAAGGGGTCAGGGGGTTAGTGGCTAGGGGCTAAGGGGTTAGGGGGTAAGGGGTTAGTGGCTAAGAGGTTAGGGACTAGGGGCTAAGAGGTTAGGGACTAAGAGGTTAGGAGCTAAGGGGTTAATGGCTAGGGGCTAAGAGGTTAGGGGCTAAGGGGTTGGGGCTAATGGGTGAGGGGGTTAGTGGCTAGGGGCTAAGGGGTTAGGGGGTAAGGGGTTAGTGGCTAAGAAATTAGGGACTAGGGGCTAAGAGGTTAGGGACTAGGGGCTAAGAGGTTAGGTGCTAAGGGTTTGGGGCTAAGGGCCCAGGGGGTTAGGAGCTAAGGGGTTAGGGGCTAAGAGGTTAGGAACTAGGGGGTTAGGGGCTTAGGGGCCAGGGACTATGAGATTAGGGACTAGGGGCTAAGGAGTTTGGGCTAAGGGGCTAAGAGGTTAGGGACTAGGATCCTACTCACAGTACAGTGATGGGGCATCAGCAGGGCTGGGTGCTGGGTGATGGCCTCCACAGCTGACAGAGTGTTCCTGATCAGCTCCTCTGAACCTGCCTGTCCTGGGAATCAAGCAGCAGGTTACACCTTCAGTATGGACTTTATGGGCCAGTTGTCCAGATGAAACCTATACTACTAATAACCAGTGATAAAGCAAGCTGATATTCACTCACCTATTGCACTGCCCAAACTGGTCTCACTGGCATCAATAGATGTTATGTGATTCTGGAAGACAAAACATTAGAAATGAGGGGTGCAGAAGGCCATGGGACTATACCACTACACATCGCTGTCTCAATAACTTACCAGCAGTGCTCCAAATTTGAAGAGAAACTCCTCAGTCACAACCTGTGGCCTGAATATCTAAAAAACAGAGAGAAAGACAGAGAGACAGAGACAGAGAGAGAGAGAGAGAGAGAGAGGGAAAGGGAGATAGATATTACACTGTGTCCCAGTTACAGTAAGTTCTATCTCTCTGACCTCAGCCAACCTGTCCTCCTCTCTAACTCTTAATTCCCTGCCTACTTTCTCTGCTCCTGTAAGCAGAGGCTTCGTAAAGCCCCACTGAGCTGTCAGCCCACAGTAGAGCATCGTTTTCTCTTTCTCACCAGGTCCAGCAGTGCAAACACACACACACACACACACACACACACACACACACACACACACACACACACACACACACACACACGAGAGAGTGCATCCACTAAAACAAACACTCCAAACAACATTAAAGGACTGCTCCATACATGTATTGATAACGAGCTCCAGGGCAGACATGGCCTGTAGTAGAGTGACTGACACATAGATGTAAACCAGAGCATCAGTCCCGACATCAGAGCCCAGCTACAGTTAGTTTTAATATCATCAGTAAGACCAGACTCACATCAGAGTCCAGCTACAGTTAGTTTTAATATCATCAGTATGACTCACATCAGAGTCCAGCTACAGTTAGTTTTAATATCATCAGTATGACTCACATCAGAGTCCAGCTACAGTTAGTTTTAATATCATCAGTATGACTCACATCAGAGTCCAGCTACAGTTAGTTTTAATATCATCAGTAAGACTCACATCAGAGTCCAGCTACAGTTAGTTTTAATACCATCATGTTATTACCCACATCAGAGTCCAGCTACAGTTAGTTTTAATACCATCAGTAAGACTCACATCAGAGTCCAGCTACAGTTAGTTTTAATACCATCAGTAAGACTCACATCAGAGTCCAGCTACAGTTAGTTTTAATACCATCAGCAAGACTCACATCAGAGTCCAGCTACAGTTAGTTTTAATAGCATCATGTTATTACTCACATCAGAGCCCAGCTACAGTTAGTTTTAATATCATCATGTTATTACCCACATCAGAGTCCAGCTACAGTTAGTTTTAATAGCATCAGTAAGACTCACATCAGAGTCCAGCTACAGTTAGTTTTAATACCATCAGTAAGACTCACATCAGAGCCCAGCTACAGTTAGTTTTAATACCATCAGTAAGACTCACATCAGAGTCCAGCTACAGTTAGTTTTAATAGCATCATGTTATTACTCACATCAGAGTCCAGCTACAGTTAGTTTTAATACCATCATGTTATTACCCACATCAGAGCCCAGCTACAGTTAGTTTTAATAGCATCAGTAAGACTCACATCAGAGCCCAGCTACAGTTAGTTTTAATAGCATCAGTAAGACTCACATCAGAGCCCAGCTACAGTTAGTTATAATACCATCAGTAAGACTCACATCAGAGTCCAGCTACAGTTAGTTTTAATACCATCAGTAAGACTCACATCAGAGCCCAGCTACAGTTAGTTTTAATAGCATCATGTTATTACCCACATCAGAGCCCAGCTACAGTTAGTTTTAATAAAATCAGTAAGACTCACATCAGAGCCCAGCTACAGTTAGTTTTAATAGCATCAGTAAGACTCACATCAGAGCCCAGCTACAGTTAGTTTTAATACCATCAGTAAGACTCACATCAGAGTCCAGCTACAGTTAGTTTTAATAGCATCAGTAAGACTCACATCAGAGCCCAGCTACAGTTAGTTTTAATACCATCAGTAAGACTCACATCAGAGTCCAGCTACAGTTAGTTTTAATACCATCAGCAAGACTCACATCAGAGTCCAGCTACAGTTAGTTTTAATAGCATCATGTTATTACTCACATCAGAGTCCAGCTACAGTTAGTTTTAATACCATCATGTTATTACCCACATCAGAGTCCAGCTACAGTTAGTTTTAATAGCATCAGTAAGACTCACATCAGAGTCCAGCTACAGTTAGTTTTAATACCATCATGTTATTACCCACATCAGAGTCCAGCTACAGTTAGTTTTAATAGCATCAGTAAGACTCACATCAGAGTCCAGCTACAGTTAGTTTTAATACCATCATGTTATTACCCACATCAGAGCCCAGCTACAGTTAGTTTTAATACCATCAGTAAGACTCACATCAGAGTCCAGCTACAGTTAGTTTTAATACCATCAGTAAGACTCACATCAGAGTCCAGCTACAGTTAGTTTTAATACCATCAGTAAGACTCACATCAGAGTCCAGCTACAGTTAGTTTTAATACCATCAGTAAGACTCACATCAGAGTCCAGCTACAGGTAGTTTTAATACCATCATGTTATTACCCACATCAGAGTCCAGCTACAGTTAGTTTTAATACCATCATGTTATTACTCACATCAGAGCCCAGCTACAGTTAGTTTTAATACCATCATGTTATTACTCACATCAGAGCCAAGCTACAGTTAGTTTTAATACCATCAGTAAGACTCACATCAGAGTCCAGCTACAGTTAGTTTTAATACCATCAGTAAGACTCACATCAGAGCCCAGCTACAGTTAGTTTTAATACCATCAGTAAGACTCACATCAGAGCCCAGCTACAGTTAGTTTTAATACCATCAGTAAGACTCACATCAGAGCCCAGCTACAGTTAGTTTTAATAGCATCAGTAAGACTCACATCAGAGCCCAGCTACAGTTAGTTTTAATAGCATCAGTAAGACTCACATCAGAGCCCAGCTACAGTTAGTTTTAATACCATCAGTAAGACTCACATCAGAGTCCAGCTACAGTTAGTTTTAATAGCATCAGTAAGACTCACATCAGAGCCCAGCTACAGTTAGTTTTAATACCATCAGTAAGACTCACATCAGAGCCCAGCTACAGTTAGTTTTAATAGCATCAGTAAGACTCACATCAGAGCCCAGCTACAGTTAGTTTTAATACCATCAGTAAGACTCACATCAGAGCCCAGCTACAGTTAGTTTTAATACCATCAGTAAGACCCACATCAGAGCCCAGCTACAGTTAGTTTTAATACCATCATGTTATTACTCACATCAGAGTCCAGCTACAGTTAGTTTTAATACCATCAGTAAGACTCACATCAGAGTCCAGCTACAGTTAGTTTTAATAGCATCAGTAAGACTCACATCAGAGCCCAGCTACAGTTAGTTTTAATAGCATCAGTAAGACTCACATCAGAGCCCAGCTACAGTTAGTTTTAATACCATCAGTAAGACTCACATCAGAGCCCAGCTACAGTTAGTTTTAATACCATCATGTTATTACCCACATCAGAGCCCAGCTACAGTTAGTTTTAATACCATCAGTAAGACTCACATCAGAGCCCAGCTACAGTTAGTTTTAATACCATCAGTAAGACTCACATCAGAGCCCAGCTACAGTTAGTTTTAATACCATCAGTAAGACTCACATCAGAGTCCAGCTACAGTTAGTTTTAATACCATCATGTTATTACTCACATCAGAGCCCAGCTACAGTTAGTTTTAATACCATCATGTTATTACCCACATCAGAGCCCAGCTACAGTTAGTTTTAATACCATCAGTATGACTCACATCAGAGTCCAGCTACAGTTAGTTTTAATACCATCAGTATGACTCACATCAGAGTCCAGCTACAGTTAGTTTTAATATCATCAGTAAGACTCACATCAGAGTCCAGCTACAGTTAGTTTTAATACCATCAGTATGACTCACATCAGAGTCCAGCTACAGTTAGTTTTAATATCATCAGTAAGACCAGACTCACATCAGAGTCCAGCTACAGTTAGTTTTAATACCATCAGTAAGACTCACATCAGAGTCCAGCTACAGTTAGTTTTAATACCATCAGTAAGACCAGACTCACATCAGAGCCCAGCTACAGTTAGTTTTAATACCATCAGTAAGACTCACATCAGAGTCCAGCTACAGTTAGTTTTAATACCATCATGTTATTACTCACATCAGAGCCCAGCTACAGTTAGTTTTAATACCATCATGTTATTACCCACATCAGAGCCCAGCTACAGTTAGTTTTAATACCATCAGTAAGACTCACATCAGAGTCCAGCTACAGTTAGTTTTAATACCATCAGTAAGACTCACATCAGAGCCCAGCTACAGTTAGTTTTAATACCATCAGTAAGACTCACATCAGAGTCCAGCTACAGTTAGTTTTAATACCATCAGTAAGACTCACATCAGAGTCCAGCTACAGTTAGTTTTAATACCATCAGTAAGACTCACATCAGAGCCCAGCTACAGTTAGTTTTAATACCATCAGTAAGACTCACATCAGAGTCCAGCTACAGTTAGTTTTAATACCATCATGTTATTACTCACATCAGAGTCCAGCTACAGTTAGTTTTAATATCATCAGCAAGACTCACATCAGAGTCCAGCTACAGTTAGTTTTAATACCATCATGTTATTACTCACATCAGAGCCCAGCTACAGTTAGTTTTAATACCATCATGTTATTACCCACATCAGAGCCCAGCTACAGTTAGTTTTAATACCATCAGTAAGACTCACATCAGAGTCCAGCTACAGTTAGTTTTAATACCATCAGTAAGACTCACATCAGAGCCCAGCTACAGTTAGTTTTAATACCATCAGTAAGACTCACATCAGAGTCCAGCTACAGTTAGTTTTAATACCATCAGTAAGACTCACATCAGAGTCCAGCTACAGTTAGTTTTAATACCATCAGTAAGACTCACATCAGAGCCCAGCTACAGTTAGTTTTAATATCATCAGCAAGACTCACATCAGAGTCCAGCTACAGTTAGTTTTAATACCATCATGTTATTACTCACATCAGAGTCCAGCTACAGTTAGTTTTAATACCATCATGTTATTACTCACATCAGAGCCCAGCTACAGTTAGTTTTAATACCATCATGTTATTACTCACATCAGAGTCCAGCTACAGTTAGTTTTAATACCATCATGTTATTACCCACATCAGAGCCCAGCTACAGTTAGTTTTAATACCATCAGTAAGACTCACATCAGAGTCCAGCTACAGTTAGTTTTAATACCATCAGTAAGACTCACATCAGAGTCCAGCTACAGTTAGTTTTAATACCATCAGCAAGACTCACATCAGAGTCCAGCTACAGTTAGTTTTAATACCATCATGTTATTACCCACATCAGAGCCCAGCTACAGTTAGTTTTAATACCATCATGTTATTACCCACGCATGGCAAGGCCCACCGCTATTAGGGACAGCTATCTGTCACATCACAGATAAATAACACAGTAACCCCATTTAACAGACTAATGCGTTACCTTGTAAAATGAGGCAATGGCAGAGGGGGGATCTATGAGAGTGACAAGTTATTACTTTTCTAATGAGACGGCTCAACACTGTGGTGGTGTTGTCTCGTCTCCGTGAAGAATGGCAGGGGAAATGGAGGAGCGATATTTAATCACTGCATGGTTTCATCCAGCAGGCTGCTTGTTGACAAGCATCTCTCTCGCTAAGATTTAGTCATATTCATCATTTCTGCTCAATTGAAACAGTCCCCACTAAATCCAATCTCCCCACCATGTCTAATGGCAACTGGCAATAATCTGTCTGTGAGGCAGAGTGGGATGAGAATAACAACCTTTAATGTATTTTCTACACGTTTATGTGACATCTCTGGGTATATTATCTATTAGTAATATGGCTTTGGAAAAGATGATTCAAAGTTTAGCCTAAATGTAAACGTCAATAGTGCATCAGCTATGACTTTGATATCTAAATCTGTTTTGCCACAGTAACATAGATCAGATGTACAGTAGGTGGGGTGTGAATATTTCAACTTCTCCTTGTTAAGCTGGTTTCTTATTTGACACCCTCTCAGTGTTGGCCAGCCGACAGGTATCCAGGTGAACCAGAAGCATATTGGTAAACAACCACATCAGTTTCACCACTCCAAACAGCTCAGATACTGTATGTAAGCATAAAACCAAGCAACTTCAATTACGTATCAAGGTTATTGATGCTCATTGCACACAGTACTTGATGCGTGTGTGTGTGTGTGTGTGTGTGTGTGTGTGCGTGTGTGACTGTTCGACTGCAGCATTCTAATCCAATTAGCTGCGGCAGTGCTCAGATGAGCCGTGGTCTCTGGCACAGTTCCCTGCTCTACTCTGCCTGTGATAAAGTTGATTATGATCTCTGTTGGTTTGGATGAGGAGAGACTCACAGCTCTTAAAGCTCACCCCCTGATTCATTGGCTCTAGGTGGTAGGAGTGGACATAACAGCAGAAGGGTTTCAGAAATGTATCAATAAGCATCAGTTGAAGCCTCTGGGCCGTGTGCTGTATGTTTTATGATGGAGAGATGCTATAACATGTTCAAACAGACAATTGGGAGTTATTCAATAGTGTCAGAGATCCTGACCCATCCTGGACATTAGCTTGTGAATCAATTATAACTGACTGAGGTCCCATCTTATTAAACAAGTGATCTCATTTCGCAATCACGCACATGCATGTACTGTACTTGATCTGTACACACACACACAAAGTAGGGCTGGGCGATATGACAAAATATAATAACATGGTCATTGTTAAAAAATTGGACGGTATGAAAGTATTTTATGTTTTTGAATAATACAAGTTGTAAATGTGCTTTATTTGAACATTTTTACATTTGAGTCATTTAGCAGAAGCACTTATCCAGAGTGACTTACAGTTAGTGCATTCATCTGAAGATGAAAGTGTTGGTTCAGAAGGGGGGGGGGGGGGGGGGGGGCGAACCCATAGAAGGGGGGGTGGGGGGGTGTCCGAGCGCAGTGCTATTTTGTGATTTCAATGGGTCTTTCTCCATTCTAATTTTTTTTCTAACAGTTTTACACTGTTCAATTCAACCCCCCCAAAAATTCAGCATTTTCATCAATTTCTGCATTTCCTGCACTCATTTGAGATCATTTCCACACTGCCACGTACTGTAGGGCTGAACAATATGGGCAAACAATCTAGGCCTTATCTTTAACCAAATGTTCCAATTGTGATTTGGCTTGCAATTTAGAGCAAAAAAGTTGGGTGAACCGTTGGAATCATGGAAATATAATGATTATTCTAATTATCTAGTTAGAATATAATAATACAGTGTTGTTTGACGTGACAATGAATGAAAGTGCCAGGGAGGAGTTATTGTGACAGGGTAGGAAACTAAGGGACAATATCATCTTTGGCTACATTGAATGTTTTCTCTTAGCTCTTAGTCCTCTGATTTAGACAACATGCTGATTTAGGTCTAAACCATCACTGGTATTGTCAGGCTGAATTGCTAATTACGTTTGCTCTGATTCAGTACATTTATTAGCTAGCTAGCTAGCCAGCTAAAGAGCGATTAGCATTAGAGGCTAACACAATTTAGGCCCAACTTGCTAATAAAAATACAAACTAGCTGTTTGCAGATATAAGAAACACAAAATAATCGTGTCATTATAAAACTCTAGTGGATTTATAATAAGAAGCAAGGTGAAAACAGCATCGTTGTCATCAACATTGTTGTATGTGCTGCAGTGACCATCCAGACTGAACCAGTGTCCCCTGGTCGAGGAACAACAAATGTGCTCCTTAAGTGACAGGGGCGGGGCTAGGTCTGTGTGGGGCGGGGCTAGGCATGTGTGGGGCAGGGCTAGGCCTGTGTGGCGCGGGGCTATGTCTGTGTGAGGCGGGGCTACGTCTGTGTGGGGCGGGAATAGGTCTATGTGGGGCGGGGCTAGGTCTATGTGGGGCGGGGCTAGGTCTTTGTGGGGCGGGGCTAGGTCTGTGTGGGGCGGGGCTAGGTCTGTGTGGAAAGCTGCATGGAGAGAGAGATGACTCAAGTAGCGAAGTAAACTATAAAAATGGGATGTTACACACTGTGTTTAACATTTAACAAACCAAACATTCAAATACCGTTATATAAGTTAAATTATAAACTGGGTGGTTCGAGCCCTGAATGCCGATTGGCTGACCGCCATGGTATATCAGATTGTATACCACAGGTATGACAAAACATGTATTTTTACTGCCGTAATTCCATTGGTAAACAGTTTATAATAGCAATAAAGTATCTCAGGGGTTTGTGGTATATGGCCAATATACCACGGCTAAGGGCTGTGTCCAGGCTGTACTCCGCGATGCGTCGTGTATAAGAACATTTCTTAGCTGTGGTATATTGGCCATATACCACAAACCCCCGAGGTGCATTACTGCTTAAGTAAAAACCCAAACCGGTCCGCGCATCAATAGCGGTATATGGTAGAATACGGTATAGTGGCCAGCCCTAACAGACAGTGTTCAGTAGGAAGGGTTACCTGAGAGGTGAGGAGGTGGAGCATCACAGTCATCATGGGTACACTCTGTTTCAGCTGCTTGGCCTGAACAGTGGAGGGATGCTTCCTGCCCACTATACTGCCCAGCGCGGACAGCATGTCATCTACACAGTACAGAGGACAGAGGAGAGAGAGACAGACAGCATGTCATCTACACAGTACAGAGGACAGAGGAGAGAGAGACAGACAGCATGTCATCTACACAGTACAGAGGACAGAGGAGAGAGAGACAGACAGCATGTCATCTACACAGTACAGAGGACAGAGGAGAGAGAGACAGACAGCATGTCATCTACACAGTGCAGAGGAGAGAGAGACAGACAGCATGTCATCTACACAGTACAGAGGACAGAGGAGAGAGAGACAGACAGCATGTCATCTACACAGTACAGAGGACAGAGGAGAGAGAGACAGACAGCATGTCATCTACACAGTACAGAGGACAGAGGAGAGAGAGACAGACAGCATGTCATCTACACAGTACAGAGGACAGAGGAGAGAGAGACAGACAGCATGTCATTTACACAGTACAGAGGACAGAGGAGAGAGAGACAGACAGCATGTCATCTACACAGTACAGAGGACAGAGGAGAGAGAGACAGAGAGCATGTCATCTACACAGTACAGAGGACAGAGGAGAGAGAGACAGACAGCATGTCATCTACACAGTACAGAGGACAGAGAGAGAGACAGACAGCATGTCATCTACACAGTACAGAGGACAGAGGAGAGAGAGACAGACAGCATGTCATCTACACAGTGCAGAGGAGAGAGAGACAGACAGCATGTCATCTACACAGTGCAGAGGAGAGAGAGACAGACAGCATGTCATCTACACAGTACAGAGGACAGAGAGAGAGACAGACAGCATGTCATCTACACAGTACAGAGGACAGAGGAGAGAGAGACAGACAGCATGTCATCTACACAGTACAGAGGACAGAGGAGAGAGAGACAGACAGCATGTCATCTACACAGTACAGAGGACAGAGGAGAGAGAGACAGACAGCATGTCATCTACACAGTACAGAGGACAGAGGAGAAAGAGACAGACAGCATGTCATCTACACAGTACAGAGGACAGAGGAGAGAGAGACAGACAGCATGTCATCTACACAGTACAGAGGACAGAGGAGAGAGAGACAGACAGCATGTCATCTACACAGTACAGAGGACAGAGGAGAGAGAGACAGACAGCATGTCATCTACACAGTACAGAGGACAGAGGAGAGAGAGACAGACAGCATGTCATCTACACAGTACAGAGGACAGAGGAGAGAGAGACAGAGAGCATGTCATCTACACAGTACAGAGGACAGAGGAGAGAGAGACAGACAGCATGTCATCTACACAGTACAGAGGACAGAGGAGAGAGAGACAGACAGCATGTCATCTACACAGTACAGAGGACAGAGGAGAGAGGGGTGAGAGACAGACAGCATGTCATCTACACAGTACAGAGGGCAGAGGAGAGAGAGACAGACAGCATGTCATCTACACAGTATAGAGGACAGAGGAGAGAGAGAGAGACAGACAGACAGCATGTCATCTACACAGTACAGAGGACAGAGGAGAGAGAGACAGACAGCATGTCATCTACACAGTACAGAGGACAGAGGAGAGAGAGACAGACAGCATGTCATCTACACAGTACAGAGGACAGAGGAGAGAGAGACAGACAGCATGTCATCTACACAGTACAGAGGAGAGAGAGACAGACAGCATGTCATCTACACAGTACAGAGGACAGAGGAGAGAGAGACAGACAGCATGTCATCTACACAGTACAGAGGACAGAGGAGAGAGAGACAGACAGCATGTCATCTACACAGTACAGAGGACAGAGGAGAGAGAGACAGACAGCATGTCATCTACACAGTACAGAGGACAGAGGAGAGAGAGACAGACAGCATGTCATCTACACAGTACAGAGGACAGAGGAGAGAGAGACAGACAGCATGTCATCTACACAGTACAGAGGACAGAGGAGAGAGAGACAGACAGCATGTCATCTACACAGTACAGAGGACAGAGGAGAGAGAGACAGACAGCATGTCATCTACACAGTACAGAGGACAGAGGAGAGAGAGAGAGACAGACATTATGTCATCTACACAGTACAGAGGACAGAGGAGAGAGAGACAGACATTATGTCATCTACACAGTACAGAGGACAGAGGAGAGAGAGACAGACAGCATGTCATCTACACAGTACAGAGGAGAGAGAGACAGACAGCATGTCATCTACACAGTACAGAGGAGAGAGAGAGACAGACAGCATGTCATCTACACAGTACAGAGGACAGAGGGGAGAGAGACAGACAGCATGTCATCTACACAGTACAGAGGACAGAGGGGTGAGAGACAGACAGACAGCATGTCATCTACACAGTACAGAGGACCGAGGACAGAGAGACAGACAGCATGTCATCTACACAGTACAGAGGACCGAGGACAGAGAGACAGACAGCATGTCATCTACACAGTACAGAGGACCGAGGACAGAGAGACAGACAGCATGTCATCTACACAGTACAGAGGACAGATGAGAGAGAGACAGACAGCATGTCATCTACACAGTACAGAGGACAGAGGACAGAGAGACAGACAGCATGTCATCTACACAGTACAGAGGACAGAGGGGTGAAAGACAGACAGACAGCATGTCATCTACACAGTACAGAGGACCGAGGACAGAGAGACAGACAGCATGTCATCTACACAGTACAGAGGACCGAGGACAGCGAGACAGACAGCATGTCATCCACACAGTACAGAGGACCGAGAGACAGACAGCATGTCATCTACACAGTACAGAGGACAGAGGAGAGAGGGGTGACAGAGAGACAGCATGACATCTACACAGTACAGAGGACAGAGGAGAGAGAGACAAACAGCATGTCATCTACACAGTACAGAGGACAGAGGAGAGAGAGACAGACAGACAGCATGTCATCTACACAGTACAGAGGACCGAGGACAAAGAGACAGACAGCATGTCATCTACACAGTACAGAGGAGAGAGAGACAGACAGCATGTCATCTACACAGTACAGAGGACAGAGGACAGAGAGACAGACAGCATGTCATCTACACAGTACAGAGGACAGAGGGGTGAAAGACAGACAGACAGCATGTCATCTACACAGTACAGAGGACCGAGGACAGAGAGACAGACAGCATGTCATCTACACAGTACAGAGGACCGAGGACAGCGAGACAGACAGCATGTCATCCACACAGTACAGAGGACCGAGGACAGAGAGACAGACAGCATGTCATCTACACAGTACAGAGGACAGAGGAGAGAGAGACAAACAGCATGTCATCTATACAGTACAGAGGACAGAGGAGAGAGAGACAGACAGACAGCATGTCATCTACACAGTACAGAGGACAGAGGACAAAGAGACAGACAGCATGTCATCTACACAGTACAGAGGAGAGAGAGACAGACAGCATGTCATCTACACAGTACAGAGGACAGAGGAGAGAGGGGTGACAGACAGCATGTCATCTACACAGTACAGAGGACAGAGGAGAGAGAGACAGACAGCATGTCATCTACACAGTACAGAGGACAGTGGAGAGAGAGACAGACAGCATGCCATCTACACAGTACAGAGGACAGAGAGACAGACAGCATGTCATCTACAAAGTACAGAGGACAGAGGAGAGAGAGACAGACAGCATGTCATCTACACAGTACAGAGGACAGAGGAGAGAGAGACAGACAGCATGTCATCTACACAGTACAGAGGACAGAGGAGAGAGAGACAGACAGCATGTCATCTACACAGTACAGAGGACCGAGGACAGAGAGACAGACAGCATGTCATCTACACAGTACAGAGGACAGAGGAGAGAGAGACAGACAGCATGTCATCTACACAGTACAGAGGACAGAGGAGAGAGAGACAGACAGCATGTCATCTACACAGTACAGAGGACAGAGGACAGAGAGACAGACAGCATGTCATCTACACAGTACAGAGGACAGAGGGGTGAAAGACAGACAGAGAGCATGTCATCTACACAGTACAGAGGACCGAGGACAGAGAGACAGACAGCATGTCATCTACACAGTACAGAGGACAGAGGACAGAGGAGAGAGAGACAGACAGCATGTCATCTACACAGTACAGAGGACAGAGGAGAGAGAGACAAACAGCATGTCATCTACACAGTACAGAGGACAGAGGAGAGAGAGACAGACAGCATGTCATCTACACAGTACAGAGGGCAGAGGAGAGAGAGACAGACAGCATGTCATCTACACAGTACAGAGGAGAGAGAGACAGACAGCATGTCATCTACACAGTACAGAGGACAGAGGAGAGAGGGGTGACAGACAGCATGTCATCTACACAGTACAGAGGACAGTGGAGAGAGAGACAGACAGCATGTCATCTACACAGTACAGAGGACAGAGGAGAGAGAGACAGACAGCATGTCATCTACACAGTACAGAGGACCGAGGAGAGAGAGACAGACAGCATGTCATCTACACAGTACAGAGGACAGTGGAGAGAGAGACAGACAGAATGTCATCTACACAGTACAGAGGACAGAGGACAGAGAGACAGACAGCATGTCATCTACACAGTACAGAGGACAGAGGAGAGAGAGACAGACAGCATGTCATCTACACAGTACAGAGGAGAGAGAGACAGACAGCATGTCATCTACACAGTACAGAGGACAGTGGAGAGAGAGACAGACAGCATGTCATCTACACAGTACAGAGGACAGAGGACAGAGAGACAGACAGCATGTCATCTACACAGTACAGAGGACAGAGGAGAGAGAGACAGACAGCATGTCATCTACACAGTACAGAGGACAGAGGAGAGAGAGACAGACAGCATGTCATCTACACAGTACAGAGGACAGAGGGGTGACAGACAGCATGTCATCTACACAGTACAGAGGACAGAGGAGTGAGAGACAGACAGCATGTCATCTACACAGTACAGAGGACAGAGGAGAGAGAGACAAACAGCATGTCATCTACACAGTACAGAGGACAGAGGAGAGAGAGAGACAGACAGCATGTCATCTACACAGTACAGAGGACAGAGGAGAGAGGGGTGACAGACAGCATGTCATCTACACAGTACAGAGGACAGAGGAGAGAGAGACAGACAGCATGTCATCTACACAGTACAGAGGACAGAGGAGAGAGAGACAGACAGACAGCATGTCATCTACACAGTACAGAGGACAGAGAAGAGAGAGACAGACAGCATGTCATCTACACAGTACAGAGGACAGAGGGGTGACAGACAGCATATAATGTACACAGTACAGAGGGGTGACAGACAGACAGCATGTCATCTACACAGTACAGAGGGGTGACAGACAGCATATAATTTACACAGTACAGAGGGGTGACAGACAGACAGCATGTCATCTACACAGTACAGAGGACAGAGGGGTGACAGACAGCATATAATGTACACAGTACAGAGGGGTGACAGACAGACAGCATGTCATCTACACAGTACAGAGGGGTGACAGACAGCATATAATTTACACAGTACAGAGGGGTGACAGACAGACAGCATGTCATCTACACAGTACAGAGGGGTGACAGACAGCATATAATTTACACAGTACAGAGGGGTGACAGACAGACAGCATGTCATCTACACAGTACAGAGGGGTGACAGACAGCATATAATTTACACAGTACAGAGGGGTGACAGACAGACAGCATGTCATCTATACAGTACAGAGGGGTGACAGACAGACAGCATGTCATCTACACAGTACAGAGGGGTGACAGACAGACAGCATGTAATCTACAGAGTACAGAGAGAGGGTTCTCTCTCCCCACCCCTCCCTTGCACCCCCTCACCTCTCCTCCCCTTCAGTCTCCTCTCCCCACCCTACCCCTTCCTCTCTCCTAATCTCCCTGTGATCTCCCCATACCCTCTCCTCCTCTCCTCTCCCCATCCTCTCCTCTCCCCTCCTCTCCTCCCAGTGATCTTAGAGGAGAATGAGCCCGGACCGGTTTGAACCAGTTGGGTCTGGCTTCCGGCCCTCTGATGGGAGACGTGCCATGTTAGCAGCACTGATTTACAAATTAAACGTCAGGAAAAGGTCAATACCTGGCTGGGTGATTTAAAATTCAATCAGAAAGGTAATTAAAAAGAGGGAGAATCAAATTGGCTTGCTCAATCCAGCCATTGATGCAAGTTCCCCTCAACCCTACTTCACTTCACCTCCCCTCCTCTCATCTCCCCTCCCCTCCTCCTCTCCTCATCTCCTCTTAGTGCTGTGGTTTTTGTGTTATTGTGATTGATTTACCCAGAATGGCTGGCAGCTGCAGCACGACGTGACGGATGAGCAGATCGAGGCATTTTGACAGGTATTCATTGCTGCTTTGTAGCTCCTTCCCTGGCGTGGCCTGCCTGATGTCTCTTTCAATGTACATCACCAGCCTGCAAAACATTATCATTCACCTACAGCCTCCATCTACCCTGGAGCCGGACCGAGCCGGGATCAATACAAGCCATTGAAAACAGAATTAGTAAGACGTATTATAGCAAATAAATGATATTCATTACAACAATTAAGGTTAAAAATAAAGGCTAATAGATTCAGAGATCAATGAGGAGCATCAAATCAGCCCTCAAGCTGCAACCAGACTCTTGAACTGAAACACACAGTCTGCAAGTTGAAACAAGACTCTGGAACTCAAACACACAGCCTGCAAGTTGAAACAAGACTCTTGAACTCAAAAACACAGCCTGCAAGTTGAAACAAGACTCTTGAACTCAAACACACAGCCTGCAAGTTGAAACAAGACTCTTGAACTCAAACACACAGCCTGCAAGTTGAAACAAGACTCTGGAACTCAAACACACAGCCTGCAAGTTGAAACAAGACTCTTGAACTCAAACACACAGCCTGCAAGTTGAAACAAGACTCTTGAGCTCAAACACACAGCCTGCAAGTTGAAACAAGACTCTTGAACTCAAACACACAGCCTGCAAGTTGAAACAAGACTCTTGAACTGAAACACACAGCCTGCAAGTTGAAACAAGACTCTGGAACTCAAACACACAGCCTGCAAGTTGAAACAAGACTCTTGAACTCAAACACACAGCCTGCAAGTTGAAACAAGACTCTGGAACTCAAACACACAGCCTGCAAGTTGAAACAAGACTCTGGAACTCAAACACACAGCCTGCAAGTTGAAACAAGACTCTTGAACTCAAACACACAGCCTGCAAGTTGAAACAAGACTCTTGAACTCAAACACACAGCCTGCAAGTTGAAACAAGACTCTTGAACACAAACACACAGCCTGCAAGTTGAAACAAGACTCTTGAACTCAAACACACAGCCTGCAAGTTGAAACAAGACGCTTGAACTCAAACACACAGCCTGCAAGTTGAAACAAGACTCTTGAACTCAAACACACAGCCTGCAAGTTGAAACAAGACTCTTGAACTCAAACACACAGCCTGCAAGTTGAAACAAGACTCTTGAACTCAAACACACAGCCTGCAAGTTGAAACAAGACGCTTGAACTCAAACACACAGCCTGCAAGTTGAAACAAGACTTGAACTCAAACACACAGCCTGCAAGTTGAAACAAGACTCTTGAAATCAAACACACAGCCTGCAAGTTGAAACCAGACTCTTGAAGTCAAACACACAGCCTGCAAGTTGAAACAAGACTCTTGAACTCAAACACACAGCCTGCAAGTTGAAACAAGACTCTTGAACTCAAACACACAGCCTGCAAGTTGAAACCAGACTCTTGAACTCAAACACACAGCCTGCAAGTTGAAACAAGAACAACCCTCACAGGCAAGTGGATAATAATTAGCTGAAGATTCAGAAAAAAAACTGCCAAACACTTTCATTAATAAACCATGATCACACAGAGTAGGATACAGTACACCACTGTACAGAGACAGATGTGGTGTCTACAGGTCAGTACACCACTGTACAGAGAGACAGATGTGGTGTCTACAGGTCAGTACACCATGTGGTGTCTACAGGTCAGTACACCACTGGACAGAGACAGATGTGGTGTCTACAGGTCAGTACACCACTGTACAGAGACAGATGTGATGTCTCTACAGGTCAGTACACCACTGTACAGAGACAGATGTGGTGTCTACAGGTCAGTACACCACTGGACAGAGACAGATGTGATGTCTCTACAGGTCAGTACACAACTGGACAGAGACAGATGTGATGTCTACAGGTCAGTACACCACTGGACAGAGACAGATGTGATGTCTACAGGTCAGTACACCACTGGACAGAGACAGATGTGGTGTCTACAGGTCAGTACACCACTGTACAGAGACAGATGTGGTGTCTACAGGTCAGTACACCACTGTACAGAGACAGATGTGGTGTCTACAGGTCAGTACACCACTGGACAGAGACAGATGTGGTGTCTACAGGTCAGTACACCACTGGACAGAGACAGATGTGATGTCTACAGGTCAGTACACCACTGGACAGAGACAGATGTGATGTCTCTACAGGTCAGTACACCACTGGACAGAGAGACAGATGTGGTGTCTACAGGTCAGTACACCACTGTACAGAGACAGATGTGGTGTCTACAGGTCAGTACACCACTGGACAGAGACAGATGTGATGTCTACAGGTCAGTACACCACTGGACAGAGACAGATGTGGTGTCTACAGGTCAGTACACCACTGTACAGAGACAGATGTGGTGTCTACAGGTCAGTACACCACTGTACAGAGACAGATGTGATGTCTACAGGTCAGTACACCACTGTACAGAGACAGATGTGATGTCTACAGGTCAGTACACCACTGTACAGAGACAGATGTGATGTCTACAGGTCAGTACACCACTGTACAGAGACAGATGTGATGTCTACAGGTCAGTACACCACTGTACAGAGACAGATGTGATGTCTACAGGTCAGTACACCACTGGACAGAGACAGATGTGATGTCTACAGGTCAGTACACCACTGTACAGAGACAGATGTTGTGTCTACAGGTCAGTACACCACTGGACAGAGATGGTATGCATGTCAATTACAGATACAGCTGAAAAACACACACACACACACACAAACACAGAGAGAGAGAGAGAGAAACCGACACACACACAGAAAGACAGACAGAGACAGACAGACAGACACAGAAACACACACACACACACATGCACGTACAGCCCCTGGGCGCTTGCTTATTAACATGCAGTGTTAATTAGGCCTAACTTGTTTTCCACCAACAGAACACACGTCTGCATAACATACTCCATCCACAGACGTTTACCCAGCAGCCATCTACTCCCCTCCCCAAAAACACCTGGCTTCCAAATTAGACAGCAATGAAAAACACTGAGAAGATTTGCGAGAAACACTTGAGAGGGGAAAGAAGCCCAAGCAAGTAA
This sequence comes from Salvelinus fontinalis, assembly GCF_029448725.1. Classification (NCBI taxonomy): domain Eukaryota; kingdom Metazoa; phylum Chordata; class Actinopteri; order Salmoniformes; family Salmonidae; genus Salvelinus; species Salvelinus fontinalis. Next base: position 415,658 of record NW_026600261.1, read on the forward strand.
CTGGCACTGGCATGATATTACTGGCATACAGCTGTTTTAAAGGCTAAAATAAACATGGGCTCTTCAAACACCATAAAATATGATATTAATCACAACCAAATGAACAGATGACAAAAACAGTGTGCCAGATTTCAGTACAGCAAAGCACCTTGGGGCAGCGATAGACCTACATCTCTCTGTAGTGATACCGTATATTCCTGCTCCTTGGAAAGAAAAGACCTCCCCAGTGTGACAGGAAGACAGCTGTGTATTAACCCATACACTTCTGACCTGTAAAGACCTTCCACACAAACACATCCCATTTGTACCAATAAATCCCTCTCATTCTACCGACTGATCATTTCACTGTAAGGAGGTACATAGGAGCCTGCTGTGCCAGGCAGCTGGCAGGCAGCAGTCAGTTCTGCAGCAGCCAGGTGAAGCCAAAGCAAGAGGGGGAAATCAAAGATCCAGGGCCATTCAGATGAGTTAAATACATCTATTTATTAGAGCATGTAGGGATCAACCAGGTTTCTACTAGTCCTATATCACTAGCTGGGCCCTAGTAGAGAGAGAGAGGGAGAGAGAGTAGAGAGAGAGTAGAGAGAGAGAATAGAAAAGAGAGAATAGAGAGAGAAGAGATAGAGTATAGAGAATAGAGAGAGTATAGAGAAAGAAGAGAGAAGAGAGAGAGTAGAGAGAGAGAGGGAGAGAGACAGTTTAGAGAGGAGTAGAGAGAGTAGAGAGAGAGAATAGAGAGAGTAGAGAGGGAGTAGAGAGAATAGAGTAGAGAGAGAATAGAGTAGAGAGAGAATAGAGTAGAGAGAATAGAGAGAGAGAAGAGAGAGAATAGAAAAGAGAGAAGAGAATAGAAAGTAGAGAATTGTGACTTTCACTATGAATGACATTTAGTCGTGGGCAGGACGTTAGGTGCTGACAACCGATACGCATCACTCTATAATTGGAATCCCAGGAGGAACGGGGGCGAAAGGGGAGCTGGAACCAGTGACAGGGATTGATAGGTGTGGCAGCCTGACATTTGGGCTTCCCACTTCCTGTTATAGTCCTGGGGGGTCAGTGGGAATATAATTTCAGCAGTGTTCATTCATTTGTTCTGCTGCTGATGAGAAAATCTGCCCACTCAGCTCCACACAATCAGGCCCCAGTGGTACACACCACAGGTCATTTTGTCCAACATATGTTTTTGATTTACGATGCATATCACAAGCTACATCATGAAATAAATAATTCAAATGAAACAGTAGTGGATATTAACATGTCATCCATTGGTTAAATACATGATCAAATAAAGACCTCAATACCAACAGACCCTGTACCAGTTGTACTAAACTTCCAACCACTTTCTCCACATTTCCAGTCAAGCTATAAAAAGACATGTTGACAACTTTTCTTCAGAGCATATTTCACCCTGCAACGCTGTCACCGTGCGGCGCCTGGCTTGGCCTACAAGTGTCTCTCCATGTCTTCTCCGACCATTGAAAACACTTCACACAAAGCAACAAACTTGACATTTCCACAGCAGGGACGCGGGCGCTAGGCTGATTTATCAGAAGGCATGATGATGAGGAGCGTGTGGTGGGCCGTGCGCTCTGCGCGCCACACTGGAGCTAATTAGAGAAGTGTTTGGGTGAGTGCCGCCATGCTGCAGACGGTTCTCACGTTAGGAGATAGAGTGGGGGGTTAGTGCTGACAGGGACCGCCCTGGGAACACTTGTTAGAGTCTGGGAAGAAATAGAAGCCAACAGCATCACATGGCTGGCAAGGAGAGGGAGAGAGAGAGACGAGAGGGAAAGAGGGAGAGACAAAGAGGGAGAGAGAGAGTGATGGGAGAGAGGGAGAGAGAGAGAGAGATGGGAGAGAGAGGGATGAGAGGGAGAGAGAGGGATGAGAGGGCGGGATGAGAGGGAGAGAGAGGGAGGGATGAGAGGGAGAGAGAGAGAGACGTGGACTTCCACAGACAGGGCTGGTTAGCAGAGTCTAGCCTGTTTAAACTGCAACTAGGCCAATTCATTTCCATTTCTAAATATGATGTAGGGTTCACATGCCTATCAAGATACACTTATTTTTTTACAAAAGTTAGTCCTGAAACTTTCACAACTACATTTGTTATGAAACTTTGCATTTAAATATGTCATTTGATTTCTTCACAATTTAGTATTTTAGCAAGGGGCTACTGAAATACTCAGAAATAATCAATAACTCTGCACAAATTATGTAAAGTAAGAACAAGTGACTGACTACAGAATTCCTGTCCAACATACAACCTGGTATAAACTACTATCAGCTAGATCCAAATGGACACAGAGCTGTCCTACTTCCTCTTCATAATTATAGCAGCTCGCGAATGACAGACAACATTCAACCCTTATCAAAAAACCATCTCTTCTTCCTCGTGAGTTTGATTCAGGATTCCACCCCTTTTCCCCAATCAAAGGACTTCTAGCTCAAATCCTGAGGCCGAAAAAAAGTTATCCCGACATAAATTGGTTTAGAATGATCGTTTGCTTGAGCAACCAGTGGAATTTATTAGAGAAAACCATTTCTCCGGTTGCTGAACCATTTGATAGACCTCATTTAACTGTTTTTACACAACGTTGCTCTTTGATACTGGTTCTAGGCTGAGGACTTAAGGCATCTATTAAATTCCAGTCCTCTACAAAGCCAAAATAGTGGTGTTGGACACATTTCATTATGTGTGTGTGTGTGTAGCAAATCAAATGTTATTTGTCACACGCGCCGAATAAAACAAATGAAATGCTTACTTACAATCAACTAACCAAAAATGCAGTTAAGAAAAAACATTCAAATACATAAAAATAAAAATAAAAACACAAGAAAAATAAATGAATGAAAATATTTTTTAAATGCAATAATTTAATTATATAATAAATTAAATTACAAATAATAAAATTAAAAAAGTAACAATTAATTAAAGAGCAGCAGAAAAATAACAATAGCAAGACTATATACAGGGGGTACAAGTACTGAGTCAATGTGCGGGAGCACCGGATAGTCAAGGTAATTGAGGTAATATGTACATGTAGGTAGAGTTATTAAAGTGACTATGCATTGATAATAAACAGAGAGTAACAGCAGCGTAAAAGTGTGTGTTTGTGTGTGGGGGGGCTGGAGTCTTATGGCTTGGGGGTAGAAGCTGTTTAGAAGCCTCTTGGACCTAGACTTAGCACTCCGGTACCGCTTGCAGTGCGGTAGCAGAGAGAACCGTCTATGACTAGGGTGGCTGGAGTCTTTGACAATTTTTAGGACCTTCCTCTGACACCGCCTGGTATAGTGGTGCTGGATAGCAGGAAGCTGGGCCCCAGTGATGTACTGGGCCGTACACACTACCCTCTGTTGTGCCTTGCGGTCGGAGGCCGTGCAGTTACCATACCAGGCAGTGATGAAACCAGTCAGGATGCTCTCGATGGTGCAGCTGTAGAACCTTTTGAGGATGAGGACCCATGCCAAATCTTTTCAGTCTCCTGAGGGGGAATATGTTTTGTCGTGCCCTCTTAACAACTGTCATGGTGTGTTTGGACCATGTTAGTTTATTGGTGATGTGGACACCAAGGAACTTGAAGCTCTCCATCTGCTCCAATACAGCCCCGTCAATGAGAATGTGGGGGTACCATTGAGAATGGTACACCCCCATTCGGTCCTCCTTTTCCTGTAGTCCACAAACATCTCCTTTGTCTTGATCATGTTGAGGGAGAGGTTGTTGTCCTGGAACCACACGGCCAGGTCTCAGATCTCCTTCCTATAGGCGGTCTCATCATTGTCAGTGATCAAACTTAATGGTTTGCCAACCCACACCAATTTGCATACCGCCCCAACAGATCCACAGATGATACAATCTCTGTTGTACTCCATACTGCCTTTTCACACCTGGACAAAAGGAACACCTATGTAGGTACTGTGGGGACAATGTCATCAATGTACTTATTGATGAAGCCAATGACTGATGTGGTGTACTCCTCAATGCCATCGGAGGAATCCCAGAACATATTCCAGTCTGTGCTAGTAAAACAGTCCTGTAGTTTAGCATCTGCTTCATCTGGCCACTTTCTTATTGACCAAGTCACTGGTGCTTCCTGATTTAGTTTTTATTTGTAAGCAGGAATCAGGAGGATAGAATTATGGTCAGATTTGCCAAATGGAGGGCGAGGGAGAGCTTTGTACACGTCTCTGTATGTGGAGTAAAGGTGGTCTAGAGTTTTTTTCCCCTCTTGTTGCACATTTAACATGCTGGTGGAAATGAGGTAAAAGAGATTTGAGTTTTCCTGCATTAAAGTCCCCGGCCACTAGGAGCGCCGCCTCTGGGTGAGCCTTTTCCTGTTTACTTATGGCTGTATACAGCGCATTGAGTGCGGTCTTAGTGCCAGCATCGATTTGTGGTGGTATGTAGACAGCTATGAAAAATACAGATGAAAACTCTTTGTAAATAGTGTGGTCTACAGTTTATCTTGAGATACTCTACCTCAGGCGAGCAAAACCTTGAGGCTTCCTTAGATTTTGCGCACCAGCTGTTGTTTACAAATATACATAGCCCGCCACCCCTTGTCTTGCCAGAAGCCGCTGTTCTATCCTGCCGAAAAAGCTTAAAACTAGCCAGCTGTATGTTATTCATGTCGTCGTTCAGCCACGACTCTTGAAACATAAGATATTACAGTTTTTAATGTCCCGTTGGTAGGATATAAGTGATCGCAGTTCGTCTATTTTATTATCGCTTGATTGTACGTTGGCTAATAGGACCAATGGTAAAGGTAGATTACCCCCTCAGCGTCTGATCCTAAAAAGGCACCAGGATCTTCGTCCACGATACCGCAGTCTCTTACTCCTGCGAATGACGGGAAATCCTTCCCATCCGACTCGTTGAACAAAAGGTATTCTTTCAGTATGCGGTGAGTAATCACTGTCATGACATCTAGAAGCTCTTTTCGGTCATAAGACACAGTGGCAGAAACATTATGTACAAAATACATACAATAACGTGAAAAAACATACACAATAGCACAATTGGTTACAGGATCGTAAAACAGCAGCCATCTCCTTCGTGTAGATGTGTGTGCTAGCGTGTGTGTGTGTGTGTGTGCGTGCGTGCGTGCGTGCGTGTGTGCGTGTTAGACCTGTCCATACCTAGAGTTGCAGCAGAGTAGCAGCATGTCCCTGTTGCTGCAGAGGACCTGAAGGAGAACCAGGAAGGCCTTGGCTCTGATGACAGAGGACGGGCTCTCCAGGGAACGCATTATCTTCACCACAAAGTCCTGTAATGACAGACAGACACTCCATTAAAGGGAGAGTTCACTGTTTTGGCGTTATGATACAATTCATTTGATTATCATTGCTACCTACAACAACAAAAAATGCTAGCCAGATTCTGTAATTTCCATTAAAAAAAGCCACATTTAAAAATGGTTTGGATGAAACAACACACAAGGGTAAGTCAGAACTATCCCTTTTAGACATGCTCAAATGTAATGTAGTCAAGTGGGGTTAGCTAAGCCTTAGCTGACCAGCAGAGCCAGCTATAGTGTTGACCTGACACTGAGCTACACTGAGTCTTAGCTGACCAGTAGAGACAGCTATAGTGTTGACCTGACACTGAGCTACACTGAGTCTTTTTTTTTCTTTTTTTTTTTTCTTAAAGAATATGCCTTTATTATTATTCCCCGCGACCCTACCACCAATCCCCCAATTGGAGTAAACTTATAAACACTTCTGCTTTTACCTTCAATTTCTACATCTTATACCTATCTTACAGACACAGTCCACTTTACAATAGTTCTCTCTTATTTGTTCTTAGTCCTTCCTCTATTTCTGTTGTCCATCCAATTTTATTTCCACTTGTAACTGTGCTATTTCACAAAAGCTCCGCACCTATACACATTTCACAGATCCCGTATGCCCTATATTGTTTATCTTGTTATTAGTCCCACCCTTCAGGTCCACCCAACCCCTCCCATCTATCTTCCAACATCATCCATTTCGGATTTCTATTTGCCATACATTTCTCAACTGTGCTGTGATGCTTCACAAAAGACCTGAACCTTCCTATTCTCATAGCTTCTACAGATTGTAAATTAAAAATAAACATCTTTGCCAAAATAATTATTATATTATTGATTGATTGACTATGGCTTTTCAAATACCCCAGTATTGCTATCTGTAGCGTTAGTTTTAGGCAAATGTTGCAATTCTTCAGCCATTCCTGGACCTGTGACCAAAAACGAGCTACATATGGACAATACCAAAATAAATGATCTAATGACTCTGCCTCCTCACAACAGAATCTGCAGAGCTGGGAAGATTGTATACCCCATATATATAACATTCTATTAGTTGCAAGAATTTTGTACAGTAATTTATATTGAAAAATTCGAAGTTTTGAATCCGGCGTTGTTTTGCGTATCAATTCATAAACCATGTGCCATGGAATGGGTACATCGAAAATCTCTTCCCAACTATTTTGCAATTTGTATGGCACAGCTGTTAGTTTTTTGGTCCTTAAATGAAATTGGTATATGTTTTTATTTATCACACTTTTCTTTAACCATTTTTGTTCTTTAATACAGGGCCGACATTCAAGTTCCTTACTTTTTTCCCCTTCTACTTGCCTCTTCCATTTTTGTGGTAATGCTGCAATTAATTGGTTGTAATTTTGGGTAGAGCAGACTTTTCCATATGTCTGTGTTAGCTGCATGTGTGACATAACTCCACCAGTCCTATTTATGATATCATTGTCACGTTCCTGACCTATTTATGTTAGTTGTTATGTGTGTTAGTTGGTCAGGACGTGAGGTTGGGTGGGCATTCTATGTTTTCTGTTTCTGTGTTGGTTTTGGGTTGCCTGGTATGGCTCTTAATTAGAGGCAGGTGTTTGGCGTTCCTCTAATTAAGAGTCATATTTAGGTAGGCGTTGTCACAGTGTTCGTTGTGGGTGATTGTCTTCCGTGTTTGTGTTATGTCTGCACCATACGGAACTGTATACGGTTTGTTCGGTTTATGTAGTCTGTTTCCTATTCGTGCGTTCTTCGTGTTTATGTAAGTTCTCATGTTTAGGTCAGTCTACGTCGTTTGTTATTTTGTATCATTTCAAGTGTAGTTCGTGTTCGTTTTTCGTCTTGTCATTAAATTCATTATGTGTTCAAACTTCGCTGCGCCTTGGTTCAATCCCTGCTCCTCTTCGGATGAAGAAGAGGAGGACTGCCGTTACAGAATCACCCACCACTCCAGAGCCAAGCAGCGGAGTCGACGGAGAAAGGGACGGGAAAACAAGGATTTCTGGACTTGGGAGCAGATAATGAATGGAGAAGGTCCCTGGGCTAAGGCAGGAGAAAATCGCCGTTCTCAGGAAGAGAGGGAGGCAGCTAAAGCCCAGGAGCGGTGGTTTGAGGAGGCAGCAAGGAGACGTGGCTGGAAGCCCGAAAAGCCATGGGAGCAGCTGGAGGCACTGGGGAGAGCAGAGGCTACCGGAGAGAGGAACCGGAGCTATGAGGGAACGCGTCTGGCACGGAAGCCCGAAAAGCCCGTAAGTAATTCCCAAAAATTTCTTGGGGGGGAGGCTAAGAGGTAGTGGGCCAAGGGCAGGTAGGAGACCTGCGCCCACTTCCCAGGCTTACCGTGGAGAGCGGGAGTACGGGCAGGCGCCGTGTTACGCAGTAGAGCGCACGGTGTCTCCTGTACGAGTGCATAGCCCAGTGCGGGTTATTCCACCTCCCCGCACTGGTAGGGCTAGATTGGGTATTGAGCCAGGTGTCATGAGGCCGGCTCAACGCGTCTGGTCTCCAGTGCGTCTTCTCGGGCCGGCATACATGGCACCTGCCTTACGCATGGTTTCCCCGGTTCGCCTACATAGGCCGGTGCGGGTTATTCCACCTCCCCGCACTGGTCGGGCAACCGGGAGCATTCAACCAGGTAAGGTTGGGCAGGCTCAATGCTCAAGAGTGCCAGTACGTCTCCACGGTCCGGTATTTCCGGCACCACCTCCCCGCCCCAGCCTAGTACCTACAGTGTCTACACTACGCACTAGGCTACCAGTGCGTATCCTGAGCCCTGTTCCTCCTCCACGCACTCTCCCTGTAGTGCGTGTATCTAGCCCGGTGCCTCCAGTTCCGGCCCCACGCACTAAGCTACCAGTGCGTCTCCAGAGCCCTGTACAAACTGTATCTTCTCCCCCTACTAATCCTGATGTGCTTGTCCTCAGCCCGGCGTCACCAGTGCCGGTACCACGCATCAGTTATAGAGTGGGCTTTGAGAATACAGTGTGCCCTGTCCCTGCTCCCCGCACTAGTAGGAAGGTGCTTATCCTTAGCCCGGTGCCTCCAGTTCCGGCACCACGCACCAGGTCTACAGTGCACCGTATCCGGCCAGAGCCATCCGTCTCCCCAGCGCCATCTGAGCCATCCGTCTACCCAGCGCCATCTGAGCCATCCGTCTCCCCAGCGCCATCTGAGCCATCCGTCTCCCCAGCGCCGTCTGAGCCATCCGTCTGCCAGGAGCCTGCAAAGCCGCCCGTCTGCCATGAGCCTGCAAAGCCGCCCGTCTGCCATGAGCCTACAGAGCCATCCGCCAGACAGGAGCCGCTAGAGCCGTCAGCCAGACAGGAGCCGCTAGAGCCGTCAGCCAGACAGGAGCCGCTAGAGCCGTCAGCCAGACAGGATCTGCCAGAGCCGCCAACCAGACAGGATCTGCCAGAGCCGCCAACCAGACAGGATCTGCCAGAGCCGCCAACCAGACAGGATCTGCCAGAGCCGCCAACCAGACAGGATCTGCCAGAGCCGCCAGCGAGCCATGAGCAGCCAGAGCCGTCAGAGAGCCATGAGCAGCCAGAGCCGTCAGAGAGCCATGAGCAGCCAGAGCCGTCAGAGCGCCATGAGCGTCGAGAGCCGTCAGCCTGCCATGAGCGTCGAGAGCCGTCAGCCTGCCATGAGCGTCGAGAGCCGTCAGCCTGCCATGAGCGTCGAGAGCCGTCAGCCAGCCATGAGCGTCGAGAGCCGTCAGCCAGCCATGAGCGTCGAGAGCCGTCAGCCAGCCATGAGCGTCGAGATTCGTCAGTCAGCCATGAGCTGCCCTTCAGCCTGAAACGGCTAGATACCCAGAACTGCCCATCAGTCCAGAGCTGTCTCTCTGTCCGGAGCTGCCTTTCAGTCCGGAGTTGCCCCTCTATCCTGATCTCCCTCTCTATCTTGATCTACCTCTATATTCTTATCTATCCCTCTGTCTTGATTTATCTCTCTGTCCCGGTGCTGTCCTTATTAGTGATGTTATTAAGAGGATTTTATGGGGGTAAAAAGAGGGTGGACATTCTTAGAGGGAGGAAGCTAGGATGGATTATGGTGGGGTGGGGACCTCGCCCGGAGCCTGAGCCACCACCGTGGTTAGATGCCCACCCAGACCCTCCCCTAGACTTTGTGCTGGTGCGTCCGGAGTTCGCACCTTATGGGGGGGGTAATGTCACGTTCCTGACCTATTTATGTTAGTTGTTATGTGTGTTAGTTGGTCAGGACGTGAGGTTGGGTGGGCATTCTATGTTTTCTGTTTCTGTGTTGGTTTTGGGTTGCCTGGTATGGCTCTTAATTAGAGGCAGGTGTTTGGCGTTCCTCTAATTAAGAGTCATATTTAGGTAGGCGTTGTCACAGTGTTCGTTGTGGGTGATTGTCTTCCGTGTTTGTGTTATGTCTGCACCATACGGAACTGTATACGGTTTGTTCGGTTTATGTAGTCTGTTTCCTATTCGTGCGTTCTTCGTGTTTATGTAAGTTCTCATGTTTAGGTCAGTCTACGTCGTTTGTTATTTTGTATCATTTCAAGTGTAGTTCGTGTTCGTTTTTCGTCTTGTCATTAAATTCATTATGTGTTCAAACTTCGCTGCGCCTTGGTTCAATCCCTGCTCCTCTTCGGATGAAGAAGAGGAGGACTGCCGTTACAGAATCACCCACCACTCCAGAGCCAAGCAGCGGAGTCGACGGAGAAAGGGACGGGAAAACAAGGATTTCTGGACTTGGGAGCAGATAATGAATGGAGAAGGTCCCTGGGCTAAGGCAGGAGAAAATCGCCGTTCTCAGGAAGAGAGGGAGGCAGCTAAAGCCCAGGAGCGGTGGTTTGAGGAGGCAGCAAGGAGACGTGGCTGGAAGCCCGAAAAGCCATGGGAGCAGCTGGAGGCACTGGGGAGAGCAGAGGCTACCGGAGAGAGGAACCGGAGCTATGAGGGAACGCGTCTGGCACGGAAGCCCGAAAAGCCCGTAAGTAATTCCCAAAAATTTCTTGGGGGGGAGGCTAAGAGGTAGTGGGCCAAGGGCAGGTAGGAGACCTGCGCCCACTTCCCAGGCTTACCGTGGAGAGCGGGAGTACGGGCAGGCGCCGTGTTACGCAGTAGAGCGCACGGTGTCTCCTGTACGAGTGCATAGCCCAGTGCGGGTTATTCCACCTCCCCGCACTGGTAGGGCTAGATTGGGTATTGAGCCAGGTGTCATGAGGCCGGCTCAACGCGTCTGGTCTCCAGTGCGTCTTCTCGGGCCGGCATACATGGCACCTGCCTTACGCATGGTTTCCCCGGTTCGCCTACATAGGCCGGTGCGGGTTATTCCACCTCCCCGCACTGGTCGGGCAACCGGGAGCATTCAACCAGGTAAGGTTGGGCAGGCTCAATGCTCAAGAGTGCCAGTACGTCTCCACGGTCCGGTATTTCCGGCACCACCTCCCCGCCCCAGCCTAGTACCTACAGTGTCTACACTACGCACTAGGCTACCAGTGCGTATCCTGAGCCCTGTTCCTCCTCCACGCACTCTCCCTGTAGTGCGTGTATCTAGCCCGGTGCCTCCAGTTCCGGCCCCACGCACTAAGCTACCAGTGCGTCTCCAGAGCCCTGTACAAACTGTATCTTCTCCCCCTACTAATCCTGATGTGCTTGTCCTCAGCCCGGCGTCACCAGTGCCGGTACCACGCATCAGTTATAGAGTGGGCTTTGAGAATACAGTGTGCCCTGTCCCTGCTCCCCGCACTAGTAGGAAGGTGCTTATCCTTAGCCCGGTGCCTCCAGTTCCGGCACCACGCACCAGGTCTACAGTGCACCGTATCCGGCCAGAGCCATCCGTCTCCCCAGCGCCATCTGAGCCATCCGTCTACCCAGCGCCATCTGAGCCATCCGTCTCCCCAGCGCCATCTGAGCCATCCGTCTCCCCAGCGCCGTCTGAGCCATCCGTCTGCCAGGAGCCTGCAAAGCCGCCCGTCTGCCATGAGCCTGCAAAGCCGCCCGTCTGCCATGAGCCTACAGAGCCATCCGCCAGACAGGAGCCGCTAGAGCCGTCAGCCAGACAGGAGCCGCTAGAGCCGTCAGCCAGACAGGAGCCGCTAGAGCCGTCAGCCAGACAGGATCTGCCAGAGCCGCCAACCAGACAGGATCTGCCAGAGCCGCCAACCAGACAGGATCTGCCAGAGCCGCCAACCAGACAGGATCTGCCAGAGCCGCCAACCAGACAGGATCTGCCAGAGCCGCCAGCGAGCCATGAGCAGCCAGAGCCGTCAGAGAGCCATGAGCAGCCAGAGCCGTCAGAGAGCCATGAGCAGCCAGAGCCGTCAGAGCGCCATGAGCGTCGAGAGCCGTCAGCCTGCCATGAGCGTCGAGAGCCGTCAGCCTGCCATGAGCGTCGAGAGCCGTCAGCCTGCCATGAGCGTCGAGAGCCGTCAGCCAGCCATGAGCGTCGAGAGCCGTCAGCCAGCCATGAGCGTCGAGAGCCGTCAGCCAGCCATGAGCGTCGAGATTCGTCAGTCAGCCATGAGCTGCCCTTCAGCCTGAAACGGCTAGATACCCAGAACTGCCCATCAGTCCAGAGCTGTCTCTCTGTCCGGAGCTGCCTTTCAGTCCGGAGTTGCCCCTCTATCCTGATCTCCCTCTCTATCTTGATCTACCTCTATATTCTTATCTATCCCTCTGTCTTGATTTATCTCTCTGTCCCGGTGCTGTCCTTATTAGTGATGTTATTAAGAGGATTTTATGGGGGTAAAAAGAGGGTGGACATTCTTAGAGGGAGGAAGCTAGGATGGATTATGGTGGGGTGGGGACCTCGCCCGGAGCCTGAGCCACCACCGTGGTTAGATGCCCACCCAGACCCTCCCCTAGACTTTGTGCTGGTGCGTCCGGAGTTCGCACCTTATGGGGGGGGTAATGTCACGTTCCTGACCTATTTATGTTAGTTGTTATGTGTGTTAGTTGGTCAGGACGTGAGGTTGGGTGGGCATTCTATGTTTTCTGTTTCTGTGTTGGTTTTGGGTTGCCTGGTATGGCTCTTAATTAGAGGCAGGTGTTTGGCGTTCCTCTAATTAAGAGTCATATTTAGGTAGGCGTTGTCACAGTGTTCGTTGTGGGTGATTGTCTTCCGTGTTTGTGTTATGTCTGCACCATACGGAACTGTATACGGTTTGTTCGGTTTATGTAGTCTGTTTCCTATTCGTGCGTTCTTCGTGTTTATGTAAGTTCTCATGTTTAGGTCAGTCTACGTCGTTTGTTATTTTGTATCATTTCAAGTGTAGTTCGTGTTCGTTTTTCGTCTTGTCATTAAATTCATTATGTGTTCAAACTTCGCTGCGCCTTGGTTCAATCCCTGCTCCTCTTCGGATGAAGAAGAGGAGGACTGCCGTTACAATCATTCACAAAAATTATACCTTTTTTAAACATTTCTTCGATAAATACAG
>NW_026600261.1:428847-495105 GCF_029448725.1 Salvelinus fontinalis
TACACTGAGCTACACTGAGTCTTAGCTGACCAGTAGAGACAGCTATAGTGTTGACCTGACACTGAGCTACACTGAGTCTTAGCTGACCAGTAGAGACAGCTATAGTGTTGACCTAACACTGAGCTACACTGAGTCTTAGCTGACCAGTAGAGACAGCTATAGTGTTGACCTGACACTGAGCTACACTGAGTCTTAGCTGACCAGTAGAGACAGCTATAGTGTTGATCTGACACTGAGCTACACTGAGTCTTAGCTGACCAGTAGAGCCAGCTATAGTGTTGACCTGACACTGAGCTACACTGAGTCTTAGCTGACCAGTAGAGACAGCTATAGTGTTGACCTGACACTGAGCTACACTGAGTCTTAGCTGACCAGTAGAGACAGCTATAGTGTTGACCTAACACTGAGCTACACTGAGTCTTAGCTGACCAGTAGAGACAGCTATAGTGTTGACCTGACACTGAGCTACACTGAGTCTTAGCTGACCAGTAGAGACAGCTATAGTGTTGATCTGACACTGAGCTACACTGAGTCTTAGCTGACCAGTAGAGCCAGCTATAGTGTTGACCTGACACTGAGCTACACTGAGTCTTAGCTGACCAGTAGAGCCAGCTATAGTGTTGACCTGACACTGAGCTACACTGAGTCTTAGCTGACCAGTAGAGACAGCTATAGTGTTGACCTGACACTGAGCTACACTGAGTCTTAGCTGACCAGTAGAGACAGCTATAGTGTTGACCTAACACTGAGCTACACTGAGTCTTAGCTGACCAGTAGAGACAGCTATAGTGTTGACCTGACACTGAGCTACACTGAGTCTTAGCTGACCAGTAGAGACAGCTATAGTGTTGACCTGACACTGAGCTACACTGAGTCTTAGCTGACCAGTAGAGACAGCTATAGTGTTGACCTGACACTGAGCTACACTGAGTCTTAGCTGACCAGTAGAGACAGCTATAGTGTTGACCTAACACTGAGCTACACTGAGTCTTAGGTGACCAGTAGAGACAGCTATAGTGTTGACCTGACACTGAGCTACACTGAGTCTTAGCTGACCAGTAGAGACAGCTATAGTGTTGACCTGACACTGAGCTACACTGAGTCTTAGCTGACCAGTAGAGACAGCTATAGTGTTGACCTGACACTGAGCTACACTGAGTCTTAGCTGACCAGTAGAGACAGCTATAGTGTTGACCTGACACTGAGCTACACTGAGTCTTAGCTGACCAGCAGAGCCAGCTATAGTGTTGACCTGACACTGAGCTACACTAACCTGGAGGGCTCCCTGTGGGCTGCTACAGGTGTTATCACTTACACTGTCTGGAAGGTGCTGGGAGGGTGGAAACGACAGCCTCTCCAAAACAATACACTTATCATAAAACCATAGGTTAATAGGACTAATTGGCTCAACGCTATTTACTGGGCAGCAAATTAGTCAGAATTGATTAACTTTCACAATCAGGAGGAAAATGGAAAAGGACAGCAGAAGTAAGACAGACATGAACACTCCTAAATACTGTGATTAAATACTGGCTGTTGTTGTGTGTGAGCAGTTGAGTTAATTCATTTCAAAAGCCTCTGGTCTACCCTGCTGCATAAACTGTAATTACATCAACAGTATTCCAAGCTGCACTAGAAGATTGTTGCAGCTCCTTACCCAATTAGTGGAGTTGCTTAGAGATTCATTGAAATAAAAAATGTATGCAAAGACAATGCATGAATAAACAAGGCTTTCCGGACTTCTATTTGTCAAGGGACTTAATGAGGAAAACGTATAGCATTTTATAATTGGTGCAAAGGTGACGCAGTAAGTTGTATGCACTCAAAGACTTGTTTTCCCAAGTTACATTGGAAATGTACATGTAGATGAATTCATGTCAAACTAAATGACCAGTTGTAATCTCACAGAACCTTGAAGGCAGCGATGTACAGTACCTTCTTAAATCACTTTCACCGGCTCATTCTCCAATTGATTACCACTTCAGATAATGCAGGATGTGTAGCATTATTAAAGTAGAATGTTTCATTTCAGCCAAATTGGTCCGTTCATTTGTGTCTATAGGAACTTTACAGGGAGGGAGGGCCTTGTTTGTGCATTAACACCCCTGCTGCTATTACGAAACAGTACTGACCCTCTTAGTGGAGAATCCTGAAAGCAAGATGAATATTTAAAGATAATCATCAGTAGGAATAAGGCATGTTTGTTCAAGTCTCAGTGACTGGGAGTCAAGTCAACCTCAGGAAATAAGAGAATTCCTCTCTTTGAAGAAAATGGTTCTCTCCCATCCCAGTTGGTGAGGCCCTGAGACAGACTAGACATCACATGCAGACAAATCTTTCTCCTTCTTATCTGCATCTTATCTGGCTTTGGCTGCATGTGTTCCGTTGGGAGAGATTTATATTCCATTATTTGTTCATACTTACAACTAACCCTAACTGGGCCAGAGGATTAAAGATAGAGGGAGATGGAGAGGAGAGAGGAGAGAGGAGAAGAAGAGGAGAGGAGATGGGATTAATCTCCTGTGTTGGCTGGAACTAGCAGCACAAGTCGATAATGGCCAATTATCTGTAAGAGGTTAGGGAGAGGGCGGCGGTGCCGGGCCAGATGAGATGTTTAGTGCTGAAGAAGATGGCACAGGGCTGAAACACGTCCACACAGAGACAACACCAAACCCATACAGCTATGGCACGGGCCACACTCCTAGCCTCACAGTGACAGTTGAATGAAGGAGGGGCTAGAGTTGTGCTTTCATTTTCTGTGTCCCAAATGGCACCCTATTCCCTATAGTGCACTACATTTGCCCAGGGCCCATAGGGTCAAAAGTATTGCACTATTTTAACCTTTATTTAACTAGACAAGTCAGTTAAGAACAAATTCTTATTTACAATGACGGCCTACACCGGCCAAACCCGTACGACGCTGGGCCAATTGTGCACCGTCCTATGTGACTCCCAATCACGGCCGGTTGTGATACAGTTGGATTCGAACCAGGGTCTGTAGTGACGCGTCTAGCACTGAGATGCAGTACCTTAGATCACTGCGCCACTCAGGAGCCATGTAGGGAATAGAGTAGCATTTAGGACTATTGGTGTTTAACAAGGTGTTACACTACAGTATCCTACATACCCGCTCCTGGACTAGTCTGTGTAGCTGGGCGTGGGCCCCTGACGCCAGCATGGCAGAGAACATGGTGAGTATGTGCTGCTGGACACGGCTGATCCCCGACACCAGGCTGGCTAAGATGGCTGGCAGCCCCACCTTGTCAATCACACTCTGGAAGGCACTGGCTGAGAGGCGGGTGATTCTGCACAGGGCCTGTATGAAGTTAATAAGACAGGAAGGCCTCAATCATTATCAAGTTCACGTTCAAACACATCTGGCTTCTAAAAGTGGCTGAAGTGCCGGATAGGAAGGGTTTGCACATTTGGGACTACAGCATTGGGCCAGACAAACTCAATCAAGAAAAAGTTTAAATAGGAACCTAGGTCTGGTATCAAGATATTAGTCCCAATGCAGGTTATATACATGGATGTAATCCATCCAGTGGTATTTCATCAGTACACACAGTATCTCTAATTCAATCACAAATGAAAGTAAAATATTGAAGTGAGTGAGTGAGTTCAGGTTTCCCTGGTTAGTGTATTGTGTGTGGTGTTTGTACTCACTGAGATGGCGCTGACGCGTAGTGAGTCGACGCTGGAGTGTGTGAACAGGTACCAGAGCATGGGGCCTATCTCCCCGGTGATGAAGCCCTGGGCGTAGTGAGACGCCGGGGTACACACGTTCTCCACCATCTTACACACCATGTGGTTCACAACCACCTCCTCCTAAAGACACACATACAGACACACACACGGACAGACATACACACACGGATGAACCCAACACACACACAGTACAATAAAATGGAATGCCCAAGATAATTTAGATAGGCTAAATAAAACACAATTATGAATCCTACAAGAATCTGAAGGTCACACCTCAAAGAAAAGCAAACAATTAGCGAGTAACAATTTGATTTACACAAATCATTACAATGGCTGACATGTGAAGTGGTTCATTACCTACACGATGGGCTATGAACGAGGAATGATTTATTCTGAGAGAAACACCATTTCAGTGAAATAGGGGCACGCTAATGAAATACTGAAAAGATGATCGGAATGGGTTTTTCAATGCATCCATTATATACCACACATCCATTATATACCGCGCATCTATTATATACCGAGCATCCATTATATACCACGCATCCATTATATACCACGCATCCATTATATACCACGCATCCATTATATACCGAGCATCCATTATATACCACGCATCCATTATATATCATCCATTATATACCACGCATCCATTATATACCACACATCCATTATATACCGCACATCCATTATATACCGCACATCCATTATATACCATCCATTATATACCAACCATCCGTTATATACCACGCATCCATTATATACCACGCATCCATTATATACCATCCATTATATACCGCTCATCCATTATATACCGCGCATCCATTATATACCACACATCCATTATATACCACGCATCCATTATATACCGAGCATCCATTATATACCACGCATCCATTATATACCACACATCCATTATATACCACGCATCCATTATATACCACGCATCCATTATATACCGAGCATCCATTATATACCGAGCATCCATTATATACCATCCATTATATACCGCGCATCCATTATATACCGCGCATCCATTATATACCACGCATCCATTATATACCGCGCATCCATTATATACCATCCATTATATACCGCGCATCCATTATATACCACGCATCCATTATATACCGCACATCCATTATATACCACGCATCCATTATATACCGAGCATCCATTATATACCACGCATCCATTATATACCGCACATCCATTATATACCATCCATTATATACCGAGCATCCATTATATACCATCCATTATATACCGAGCATCCATTATATACCATCCATTATATACCACACATCCATTATAAACCACGCATCCATTATATACCATCCATTATATACCATCCATTATATACCATCCATTATATACCGAGCATCCATTATATACCACACATCCATTATATACCACGCATCCATTATATACCGCGTATCCATTATATACCACGCATCCATTATATACCGAGCATCCATTATATACCGCGCATCCATTATATACCACGCATCCATTATATACCGCACATTATATACCTAGCATCCATTATATACCACGCATCCATTATATACCACACATCCATTATATACCATCCATTATATACCATCCATTATATACCGAGCATCCATTATATACCACGCATCCATTATATACCACACATCCATTATATACCACGCATCCATTATATACCGCGCATCCATTATATACCACGCATCCAATATATACCGCACATTATATACCATCCATTATATACCGAGCATCCATTATATACCGCTCATCCATTATATACCGCTCATCCATTATATACCGCGCATCCATTATATACCGCGCATCCATTATATACCACACATCCATTATATACCGAGCATCCATTATATACCATCCATTATATACCGAGCATCCATTATATACAACGCATCCATTATATACCACACATCCATTATATACCACGCATCCATTATATACCACGCATCCATTATATACCGCACATTATACACCATCCATTATATACCATCCATTATATACCGAGCATCCATTATATACCACGCATCCATTATATACCATCCATTATATACCGTGCATCCATTATATACCATCCATTATATACCGCGCATCCATTATATACCATCCATTATATACCGCTCATCCATTATATACCATCCATTATATACCACGCATCCATTATATACCACACATCCATTATATACCGCGCATCCATTATATACCGTGCATCCATTATATACCGTGCATCCATTATATACCGCGCATCCATTATATACCATCCATTATATACCACGCATCCATTATATACCGCGCATCCATTATATACCACGCATCCATTATATACCATCCATTATATACCGAGCATACATTATACACCATCCATTATATACCGCGCATCCATTATATACCATCCATTATATACCGCTCATCCATTATATACCATCCATTATATACCACGCATCCATTATATACCGAGCATCCATTATATACCACGCATCCATTATATACCGAGCATCCATTATATACCGAGCATCCATTATATACCGAGCATCCATTATATACCACGCATCCATTATATACCATCCATTATATACCGAGCATCCATTATATACCATCCATTATATACTGAGCATCCATTATATACCATCCATTTTATACCGAGCATCCATTATATACCACGCATCCATTATATACCACGCATCCATTATATACCACGCATCCATTATATACCACACATTATATACCATCCATTAAGTTACCTTGTTACCCTGGTTCCACTGGGTTACATCATAGGCGTATTATTCTTTTAAAACGTGGAAATGAGGATCACTACTAACAACCTAATGAACATACCGTTCACTAGTTAAAACCAGTATTCTACCACAGTACCTTTCTGAACTACACTACAGCCACACACAGTAACCCACAACAACCACATGACTGGACTGTGTCCCAAACAGCACCCTCCTCCCTACTCGTTTTGTGCAGAGCCCTAGAGGCCTTGGTCAACAGTAGTAGTGCCCTATGAGACCTGGCTCTCAAGAGAAGACATGCTATGTCCACACTGCCCACAAATTAAGGTGGAAACTGAGCTGCACTTCCTAACCTCCTGCCAAATGTATGACCATATTAGAGACACATATTTCTCTCAGATTACACAGATCCACAAAGAATTCAAAAACAAATCCAATTTTGATAATACCACAGTGTGCCCTCACAGAAGCAAGATTTGTGACCAGTGAAGAACAAACCACCCATATTTATGTTTATTTATTTTCTCTTTGTAGTTTAACTATTTGCACATTGTGACAACACTATGTATAGACATAATATGACATTTGAAATGTCTGTATTCCTTTGGAACTTTTGTAAGTGTAGTGTTTACAGTTTTGTTTATTATCTATTTCACATGCTTTGGCAATGTAAACATATGTTTCCCATGCCAATAAAGCCCTTTGAATTTAATTTAATTGAGAGAGCGACAGCGAGAGAGAGACACAGCGAGAGAGAGAGAGAGCGAGAGAGAGACAGCGAGAGAGAGAGAGAGACAGCGAGAGAGAGAGAGAGAGAGAGAGAGAGAGAGAGAGAGAGAGAGAGAGAGAAAGAGAGCGACAGACAGTGAGAGAGAGAGACAGCGAGAGAGAGAGAGAGAGAGACAGCGAGATAGAGAGAGACAGCGAGAGAGAGAGAGACAGCGAGAGAGAGAGAGACAGCGAGATAGAGAGAGACAGCGAGAGAGAGACAGAGAGAGAGAGAGAGAGAGCTCTAGGTTCTGATATAGTTGAGGTGCTGAGGAGGAGGACACCTGCACTGATTGACAAGCTGCTGGAGGGCGAGTGAGGAGTTAAGGAAGTCTACGTCCCAAATGGCACCCTATTCTGTACATTGTGCACTACTTTTGACCAGAGTCCACGTAGTGCACTATATAGGGAATAGGGTGCCATTTGGGATGGACTCGAAGAGTGAACATAGTGAGGGGGAACATTCCAGTCAGAAAGGCCTTGTTGTGTCAGTAGAACAAGTCAACCAGAAAGGAATAAAACTCAAGTCAAGATCCTCCACACAGCACAGCAGCCTCAAGGTTTCTCTTCTCTCTCCACACAACAACCATACAAAATCACAGTGAAGAAAAGCTCAGGACGTTTTTTTAAACACGCCAGTTTGTACAACTAACTATCTTTCATACCGGTGTGGACATACTGTACACAGACTCCCTTTTCACAAAGGTAAGGCACGCTGGAGGCTACTGTGTATAAGGTGTGCTGTAACTCGGAGCATGTTTTAACCTGATGTTACAAAGGCAACTATACTAGACTAAAACAGAATAAACAAAACACACACAGAGAAAACCTTGGAGTCATGTGATGCGTCACTACTCATTCCAACCTTTCAGAAAGTGAAGTCTGAAAATGGCATTGAGAATCTAATGTTATGAACAGAGGCAGGGAGGGGCATTGAAAATATATTGTAAAGAACATCAAATTAGCTAAATAGGTCGGGCCTACCAATAGCAAAATATGCTGCTTGTATACGAGTGGCTCAGGATTTCTTTTGAGAGAAAAGGTTGCAGAACCCTGATCTAACTCAATGAACAAAGGGAATTGGTCATGGTAGATTTACCAGAGCCCTGGTACAAATGTAGTGCACTAAATAGAGAATAGGGTGCCATTTGGAAAATAGCCATTAAACAGGACATTGGGCACACCTGTGCTGCTTATTCTCTATTTTTCTCATTAAAACACTGCTACTGTATTAAAACTAGCATCTAACACACTGGGATGTACATAGGATGCAACAACAACAAGCACTCATCCAAGAAGATCTCAAAATGCGTGGGCATGAGAGCTATTTTAAACACCATTTTATTTCCTTGTTTAATTGTTCTACCAGAAACATTTAAATTCCTTAAATTTGTTTTGCAGATCTACTGTAGATTACCCTGGAGAAACGTGAAAATAATTCTAAACAGGAGTCAACATGACAAGGGATGAAAGCCTTTAACTAATGTCTAGACTGTAGGCCTTAAACCATAACCTAGGGCTAATACTGTAGGCCTAAAACCATAACCTAGGGTTAATACTGTAGGCCTAAAACCATAACCTAGGGTTAATACTGTAGGCCTAAAACCATAACCTAGGGCTAATACTGTAGGCCTTAAACCATAACCTAGGGTTAATACTGTAGGGCCTAAAACCATATCCTGGGGCTAATACTGTAGGGCCTAAAACCATAACCTAGGGTTAATACTGTAGGGCCTAAAACCATAACCTAGGGCTAATACTGTAGGCCTAAAACCATAACCTGGGGCTAATACTGTAGGCCTAAAACCATAACCTAGGGCTAATACTGTAGGCCTAAAACCATAACCTAGGGCTAATACTGTAGGGCCTAAAACCATAACCTAGGGTTAATACTGTAGGGCCTAAAACCATAACCTGGGGCTAATACTGTAGGCCTTAAACCATAACCTAGGGCTAATACTGTAGGCCTTAAACCATAACCTGGGGCTAATACTGTAGGCCTAAAACCATAACCTAGGGCTAATACTGTAGGGCCTAAAACCATAACCTAGGGTTAATACTGTAGGGCCTAAAACCATAACCTAGGGCTAATACTGTAGGCCTAAAACCATAACCTGGGGCTAATACTGTAGGGCCTAAAACCATAACCTGGGGCTAATACTGTAGGGCCTAAAACCATAACCTAGGGTTAATACTGTAGGCCTTAAACCATAACCTAGGGCTAATACTGTAGGCCTTAAACCATAACCTGGGGCTAATACTGTAGGGCCTAAAACCATAACCTACGGTTAATACTGTAGGGCCTAAAACCATAACCTGGGGCTAATACTGTAGGCCTAAAACCATAACCTAGGGCTAATACTGTAGGCCTAAAACCATAACCTAGGGTTAATACTGTAGGGCCTAAAACCATAACCTAGGGCTAATACTGTAGGGCCTAAAACCATAACCTAGGGCTAATACTGTAGGCCTAAAACCATAACCTAGGGTTAATACTGTAGGGCCTAAAACCATAACCTAGGGCTAATACTGTAGGGCCTAAAACCATAACCTAGGGTTAATACTGTAGGGCCTAAAACCATATCCTAGGGCTAATACTGTAGGCCTAAAACCATAACCTAGGGTTAATACTGTAGGCTTAAAACCATAACCTAGGGTTAATACTGTAGGGCCTAAAACCATAACCTAGGGCTAATACTGTAGGCCTAAAACCATAACCTGGGGTTACTACTGTAGGGCCTAAAACCATAACCTAGGGTTAATACTGTAGGGCCTAAAACCATAACCTGGGGCTAATACTGTAGGACTAAAACCATAACCTAGGGCTAATACTGTAGGCCTAAAACCATAACCTGGGGCTAATACTGTAGGGCCTAAAACCATAACCTGGGGCTAATACTGTAGGGCTAAAACCATAACCTAGGGTTAATACTGTAGGGCCTAAAACCATAACCTGGGGCTAATACTGTAGGCCTAAAACCATAACCTAGGGCTAATACTGTAGGGCCTAAAACCATAACCTGGGGCTAATACTGTGGGCCTAAAACCATAACCTGGGGCTAATACTGTAGGCCTAAAACCATAACCTAGGGCTAATACTGTAGGGCCTAAAACCATAACCTTAAGAACCATAAATCATAATACTGTAGGCCTAAAACCATAACCTTAAGAACCATAAATCATAATACTGTAGGGCCTAAAACCATAACCTTAAGAACCATAAATCATAATACTGTAGGGCCTGAAACCATAACCTTAAGAACCATAAATCATAATACTGTAGGGCTAAAACCATAACCTTAAGAACCATAAATCATAATACTGTAGGGCCTGAAACCATAACCTTAAGAACCATAAATCATAATACTGTAGGGCTAAAACCATAACCTTAAGAACCATAAATCATAATACTGTAGGGCCTGAAACCATAACCTTCAGAACCATAAATCATAATACTGTAGGGCCTAAAACCATAACCTTAAGAACCATAAATCATAATACTGTAGGGCCTGAAACCATAACCTTAAGAACCATAAATCATAATACTGTAGGGCCTGAAACCATAACCTTAAGAACCATAAATCATAATACTGTAGGGCTAAAACCATAACCTTAAGAACCATAAATCATAATACTGTAGGGCTAAAACCATAACCTTAAGAACCATAAATCATAATACTGTAGGGCCTACATGGGGATTGAACACAAAACTATGAGGACAAAACAGAGTGCAATGCAGCTCTTTACTAAGCTTAGTATCTCCACAACACGAGGATCGAAAAAGCCCCAGTAAACAATTCTATATGAGAAGACGACTCTTATCATAGTGGTAGCTATAAGTCTTTACTAAGCTTAGCCTTTGTGTCTCCTCTAGTTTGAGCCTGTGCTGTATGTTCTCCCAGAGTGTTAGCCGTGTCAGACTGAGAGGAGCCCTGCAGTCTCTCTTGTGGTTTCCCCAGCCTGCAACAAGTGCCTGTGTGTAATTATGTCCCTTTTGAAGCAGCAGCGCAGCACCTGGACCAGAAGAACGCTCTATGTAAATTCAGGACCGCCAGCTAAGCCTTTCATTATCCAGCTTGTTTTCATCTCTCTGCTTACAACTCTATCCTCTCCGTTTAAATGGCATGTTTAATGAAAAAGAGTGATATTAAAACCAAAAAATATCAAAACGGGTTTTAACTTTGAAATGTGTATTTAGAAGATTACAGAAGAATGCAAAGATGGAGCTGGCATGTAATAAGTCAGACAGCAAAACACCTACAAAACAATGTAGAAAGGATCTCTCAAATCATTACCATTGAGTACTACAATACTTTAAGATACAATCTCCCTGGAAGAATGTCTACGTTCTTTTAAAAGAGACACTTCCCACTCGGCAAACAATGAATCAATGTTGTTTCCACGTCGTTTCAATTACAATACGTTGAACCAATGTGGAATAGACGTTGAATTGACGTCTGTGCCCAGTGGGTTCTCTAGCTCACAAAAAAATGAAAATATTATTGATCTTTGCAATATAGACCAGGTCAACACGCTAAAGATTGATGCTTCCTTCTGGAGCAAAACATGTATTCATTTGTTTTTGTTTAGCAGCATTAAATGTCCTTCCACACAAACAGAGAGTATCTGTCATGATTATTGCAGGACATTGAATTGCATGTCAGAAATCCATATGTAGAAACGTAGCAGTGTGTGATGTAGCTGGTTATTACTACGAGTCATCCAGAGGTGATTCATCCCAAATGGCACCCTAATCCCTATATAGTGCACTACTTTTAACCGGAGCCAAAAGTAGTGCACTATATAGGGAATAGGGCTATGCTTCAGAGAGAGATTAGGCTGCAGCTGATTAGGAGCAGAGCATTACAGTAGCTCCTGTGTTGGACTGATACATGTTTAATGTGAGTGGAGCGGTGCGGTGGCCAGGACTAGGAGATGGAGAAGGAGGGTTGAAGCCCCTGGCTCCCTCTCCATGGTACAGATACACCACCGCCACTTCCTCTGTTCCCAAACACACCTTTCATCATTGGCACTGGGAACATCTTCTTCACGCTCATAAATATTTCCTGCAGGCAGCTCAAGTCTGGCCCGTCTCTCTCTCTCTGTCCTCTCCCTCGCTTTCTTCTGCCCGCCTCTCTCTCTCTCTCTCTGTCCTCTCTCAGTCGCTTCTCCTGCCCGTCTCTCTCTCCTCTCAGTCGTTTCTCCTGCCCGTCTCTCTCTCTCTCTGTCCTCTCTCAGGCGTTTCTCCTGCCCGCCTCTCTCTCTGTCCTCTCTTACTTGATTCACCTGCCCGTCTCTCTCTCTCTCTCTCTCTCTCGCCTTCTCCTCCCAGTCTCCCTATCTCTCGCTGCCTTGCCTTCTCCTCCCAGTCTCCCTATCTCTCGCTGCCATGCCTTCTCCTCCCAGTCTCCCTATCTCTCGCTGCCTTGCCTTCTCCTCCCAGTCTCCCTATCTCTCGCTGCCTTGCCTTCTCCTCCCAGTCTCCCTATCTCTCG
The DNA here is from genome assembly GCF_029448725.1 of Salvelinus fontinalis. Taxonomy (NCBI): domain Eukaryota; kingdom Metazoa; phylum Chordata; class Actinopteri; order Salmoniformes; family Salmonidae; genus Salvelinus; species Salvelinus fontinalis. The sequence continues at coordinate 441,575 of NW_026600261.1, forward strand.
CTGCCTTGCCTTCTCCTCCCAGTCTCCATATCTCTCGCTGCCTTGCCTTCTCCTCCCAGTCTCCCTATCTCTCGCTGCCTTGCCTTCCTCTCCCAGTCTCCCTATCTCTCGCTGCCTTGCCTTCTCCCCCCAGTCTCCATATCTCTCGCTGCCTTGCCTTCTCCTCCCAGTCTCCCTATCTCTCGCTGCCTTGCCTTCTCCTCCCAGTCTCCCTATCTCTCGCTGCCTTGCCTTCTCCTCCCAGTCTCCCTATCTCTCGCTGCCTTGCCTTCTCTTCCCGGTCTCCTTCTCCCTTTCCATCTCTGGCATTCAGGCTCCCCTCTCTCTCACGCCCAGACATTCCCTCCATCTTCCTCTCCCTCCTGAAACATTTGCTGATGCTGCTACACTCGCTGCAATGTTACGGTATGTGGGTTGCTGCCCTTAACAAGAGAACAAGCAACTCTCTTCTTGACATCTTATTCTCACAGTTTGTTTGGGCTTTCAGAATCAGCTGTGGTCATGAAAATCTGACATGCAAACACAGCTAGAATTGCAGTTAAGTGCATTTAAAGTGGTGTAAGCATTTCACATATCAATTCAATTTGAAATGTTTTAACCATGCAGGGAAATACTGCATCAAATTAGTGCTACCAGTGTTGCAAATGAAGTGTGGGAATAGAAGCGCCCATAAATAACATATGAAAACATACAATCACCGGCCAGTTTATTAGGTACACCCATCTAGTACTGGGTCGGACCCCCTTTGCCTCCAGAAGAGCCTGAATTCTTTGGGGCATGAATTCTACAAGTTGGAAACATTCCACAGGGATGTTGGTCCATGCTGACGTGATGGCATCACGCAGTTGCTGCAGATTGGACAGAGGTACACCACCGCCACCAGCCTGTACCGTTGACACCAGGCAGGATGGGTCCATGGACCCATGCTGCTTACGATAAACCCTGACTCTGCCATCAGCATGACGCAACAGGAATCGGGATTTGTCAGAGCAGGCAATGTTTTTCCACTCCACAATTGTCCAGTGCTGGTGATCGCGTGCCCACTGGAGCCGTTTCTTCTTGTTTTTAGCTGATAGGAGTGGAACCCGGTGTGGTCGGGTTGCTGTACCCGATTTGCTGTCCCCAGTCCGCCTGGCCTTGCTGCTATTCCAGTTTCAACTGTTCTGCCTGCGGTTACGAAACCCCTACCTGTCCCAGACCTGCTGTTTTCAACTCTTAATGATCGGCTATGAAAAGCCAACTGAGATTTATGCCTGATTATTATTTGACCATGCTTGTCATTTATGAACATTTTGAAAATCTTGGCTCTCTCTAATTTTCTCCTTCTCTCTTTCTTTCTCTCGGAGGACCTGAGCCCTAGGACCATACGTCGGGACTACCGGCCGTGGTGACTCCTTGCTGTCCCCAGTCCGCCTGGCCTTGCTGCTATTCCAGTTTCAACTGTTCTGCCTGCGGTTATGGAACCCCTACCTGTCCCAGACCTGCTGTTTTCAACTCTTAATGATCGGCTATGAAAAGCCAACTGAGATTTATTCCTGATTATTATTTGACCATGCTTGTCATTTATGAACATTTTGAAAATCTTGGCTCTCTCTAATTTTCTCCTTCTCTCGGAGGACCTGGGCCCTGGGACCATGCGTCGGGACTGCCGCCCGTGGTGACTCCTTGCTGTCCCCAGTCCGCCTGGCCTTGCTGCTATTCCAGTTTCAGCTGTTCTGCCTGCGGTTATGGAACCGCCACCTGTCCCAGACCTGTTGTTTTTCAACTCTTAATGATCAGCTATGAAAAGCCAACTGAAAATTATTCATGATTATTATTTGACCATGCTTGTCACTTATGAACATTTTTGAACATCTTGGCATAGTTCTGTTATAATCTCCACCCGGCACAGCCAGAAGAGGACTGGCCACCCCTCATAGACTGGTTCCTCTCTAAGTTTCTTCCTAGGTTCTGGCCTTTCTAGGGAGTTTTTCCTAGCCACCGTGCTTCTACACCTGCATTACTAGCTGTTTGGGGTTTTAGGCTGGGTTTCTGTACAGCACTTCGAGATATTAGCTGATGTACGAAGGGCTATATAAAATTGATTGATTGATTGATTGGTCGTAATAGCCCATCCGTGACAAGAATCGACGAGTTGCATGTTCTGAGATGCCGTTCTGCACACCACTGTTGTACTGAGCCATTATTTGTCTTGTTTGTAGCCCTCCTGTTACTGTAGCTTGCATGATCCTTGCCATTCTCATTCGACTTCTCTCATCAACAAACTGTTGTCGCCCACAGGACAGCCGCTGACTGGATGTTTTTTGTTGATCGCACCAATCTCTGGAAACCCTAGACAGTGTCATGCGTGAAAAGCCCAGGAGTGTGTCTGTTTCTGAGATACTAGATCTGGCGTGCCAGGCACCGACGATCATACCACACTCAGTCGCTTAGGTCACTCCTTTTGCCCATTCTAATGTTCAATCAAACAGTAACTGAATGCCTTCAGGCCTGTCTGCCTGCGTTATATAGCAAGTCACGGCCACGTGACTCACTGTCTGTAGGAGTGATCCATTTTGGTGAACGGGGTGGTGTGTCTAATAGACTGTATATAGGCTATGCTATCTAGTCTAATTGCCATATGTTCTTGTTTACAAAGAAATGAAGCCGCTAAATCATGCATGCTTGCCACAGCCAGGATCCATCCAATCAAAACTTAGCTAGAATTCCCACCCTACTCTAAAAGTTTGACTTGAATCTGTGTTTAGCTGGGGAGGTTCTCCCTAGAGAAGTAGGCAAGTGTCAGTCAGCACTCATCATCTCTCAATAGAAATAAATAAGAAAAGCACCCGGTAGCGTCTTAATGACCGACGTGGTGTGAGTGTGTGTGAGTGTGTGAGCGTGTGTGTGTGCTGTGCTTCCCTTCCTCAGTCATATCCCCCTCCCGGCCCTCTGAGAGAGGAGCACCCACACAGTTATTATTAGTCAAGGTGGCTGGTGGAGAGAAACAGACTGACTGACTGACTGACTCTCAACACCACTTAACTTTCCTGATAGCATTATTCTCATTACAGCTCAGAGTCTGTATTGAACAACTACTTTAATTAATCAACAAAAGTCCCATGTGCCTGCAGTTCCTACAGGACTCATACATACCTCTCTCCAGAACTATCCCATACAGACACTCATACAGAACTCTCTCTAGAACTATCCCATACAGACAGAACTCTCTCCAGAACTATCTCATACAGACACTCATACAGAACTCTCTCTAGAACTATCCCATGCAGACAGAACTCTCTCCAGAACTATCTCATACAGACACTCATACAGAACTCTCTTTAGAACTATCCCATGCAGACAGAACTCTCTCCAGAACTATCTCATACAGACACTCATACAGAACTCTCTCTAGAACTATCCCATTGAGAACTCTCTCCAGAACTATGTCATACAGACTTCTCTCCAGAACTATCCCAGACAGTCACTCAGACCGACCTCTCTCTAGAACTATCCCAGACAGTCACTCATACAGAACTCTCTCCAGAACGATCCCAGACAGAACTCTCTCCAGAATGATCCTAGACAGTCACTCAGACAAAACTCTCTCTGGAACTATCCCAGACAGTCACTCAGACCGACCTCTCTCTAGAACTATCCCAGACAGTCACTCATACAGAACTCTCTCCAGAACGATCCCAGACAGTCACTCAGACAGAACTCTCTCCAGAATGATCCTAGACAGTCACTCAGACAGAACTCTCTCTAGAACGATCCCAGACAGTCAACGTTGTCAACATTGTAAGAAGCATGTACATTAACTTTCCCTCAGATGCTGTGAGGTCCCTTGGTGTGAAACAGTCCTCAAAACTACTGACCAACAATTCAACAGATATAACATTGTAGAGGTATATAAAAACATCTAGCATCATTTCTAGGAAATATGTTAACAACAGAAAAGATGGACAGGATCCATTACACCTTTATTATTCATATGTTTTAAATAGAAGACTGGAGATTATGGATCAGAATTCACAAATTTGGTGTAAACTGTCTGGACAAAACCTCTTTTTAGGCTAATCCTTTCAATGAAATTACAGTAGATGGCATCAGACTTAAATTGACAACTAAATTATATTTTCCCCCACCCAACTCACAAATCTTGTGAATAATCTTGCTCCATATTGGTATATACGCTGGCCAGCCTAAAAGTTCTGCTAATTAGTTTATAATGAACACGTAATACCAACTCTCCCTTCTGGGAGAAGAGACATCGTCTTTTGAAACAAACTCAGTTTTGTAATTAAGAAGAACAGATGCACCAGCTGAGGAACAACAGTCCTCTGGCCAAACTGACTATCTGGCTGACTGACACACTACTGCACTACACACAGCCTACATACAGAGTGTGTATGTGTGTGTACGTGTGTGTATCCACCGGTCGTTAATTGCCGGTGAGGTCATGACAAGGAGCCATCCATCCGGGGGTTGTTTTGATGCAGGTACATGACAGGGGCTGACGACTGGGTCTGCTGCATGCCCTTGACTTGCAGTTGGCAAACAATGCCTGTAGGGTCTTGCAGGAGGATCATTACCGCGGAACTCCCCCACCCCCCTCCCTCCCTCCTGCTGAGGCAGGTGCAGCAGTCTTACCCCTTCCCGAAGGCACCTCATTAACACCGTGTAGGCGGCAGCAGGAACAACCCACAGCTCTCCTGGGTGCTCTTTCTTCTCCTCCTGCGGGGAGAGAGGGAAGAGAAGGTAAGAAAAGGGGAAGGGCTGTGAGTGGAGACAGAGAGGACCTCTGTAGCGGCTCGTTGGGGGAACAATTAGGGCAAAACAAAGCAGCAGCAGCTAGCGTAATTAGGCTAAATAAATAAGCCCCAGAAAATGGTCTAGCTAGCTACCAAATTTGGAACTTGGAAATGCCTTTGGTACCGGTGAGGGAATGTGTGTTATTATGTAGTAAACTGGGGATATGTGAATTAATTGGCTCCAAAACATATTGACAGTAAACAATGAGGAGTGATGTTGTGAACCAAAAGCATATAGAAACCCTGTTTACACACAGAATAATCTTTATGCACCTATTAAACTACATGTGAAGTTGTTTTGAGTTGCATTTAGTTGCATCCGTGTTAATGAGGCCTTTGATCATGCACTGCGTGGCATGCAGATGTAGGATCTTCATTTGATCCCTTCCTGCACGGCAGGAAATGCAGACTTGTAGTATATTTGAGTTTTAAAAAGGTTTCAAAAGTTTGTAATTTCCACTTTGAAATTTCAGACTTGATTTGCCCTAACGAAAAATGCATCAACCCCTACAAAAATGTTGTTGCTGCAGGATTATTTTCCTGCTGTAGCAAACTGTCTCAAATTAAGATCTGACATCTGCAGTGTTCAGAAAGCCCATTAACCACATGGCTTGCTTTTACCTAAGCTCTGCTTTTATTCCATCTATTCATTTTTCTGTTTAAATTTTTTTATTTGTTATGTAATACATTATACCTACAGTACATCAATCCTCATACAGATTGTTTCCCATGTTGTCCATGTAGTATTAATAATATGAAAGGGCCTATAAATGTTGCTCGAATCTCAGAATACTCTAAATTATTTAGAGGCATCTCCATTATTCTGTGGGGACAGTGTACAAATTCCTAAGATTCTCAGTTAGCATAAATTAGGAGAGAGAGAATTGTCGTGTGTACCAATATGCTGTGGATCCATAACATACAATTACTCTTCACGGGTATCTTTATTAAACTAGAACTAACGCTGCCTGAATTCAGCCTTGAAAGCACATTCCCATACAGTAAAATACTTTTGTGGAGAAAAAACAAATAGCCAATAGAGAATAAATGGCACTTTAAAACCCTTTACTTCTATTGGTTATTGAGCTAATAAAGTCAACGGCCATTGTGTGTGTGCTGAGTGACCCTGACAAACTGGAGAGCTCAGAGAGGAACAGGAACCCCCTGAATATAAAGATACTATCCCTCCACCAGGAACCTTCATGTGTGTCTACATGGCTTTCAGATGCAGCGGAGGTCAAGACAGCTTACAGTCAAAACAGCGTGAAAGTTAAACAGCTCTTTTGCATAGCTTTTCAATGGAATAATAAACTAGTGGCAAGCCATTATGAAAAGCAATACTGTGTGTTGTAGAGCGATTTGTCATTGAGTGTTTTCAAACCCTTGCACAAACTGTAGTGAGCATTCATCAAACACAAAAACCAAATACAGACAGACATCTTTAAGTGCTGATATTACCGAGAGTGCTCAAATACAGTAGTTATTTAAGCAGGTATCTTTGTGGTATATTATCAACAGTATCAGAATATCATCATAAAGGCCTAAGCCAACAGACGTATAAGTCACTAGCTGTAAAGCACTTTGTGACAACTGCTAATTTAAAAAGGGCTTTATAAAATACATTTGATTGATTGTTGAATAGAATTTAGTAGGTCTAATTCACTGTAATGGCAATCATTTCACACAGTCATTTCATTAAGACAGTAGAAGGCATAGGGTTGAAAGGGAACTGCTTTGGAGTATATCATCACCTGTGTGGCGATGAGGTAGAGCAGCTCCCCCAGTGGCGGCAGCAGGCACTGCTTCAGTTTGCTGTTCCTGAAGTTCTCCCTGATCAGCTCCGTGAACATGACAACAGCCTGGAGGTGCAGAGAATGCACTAGCATCAGTCACTCACTCACAGTCGTGACAGTACTTCTGCCCTTCACGACGCTTTATATTGAATAATGTACACTACCAGGACTGGATACGCAAAAATGTCCAGACAGAGTAGAATACTGTGCTCTGCCAGAAGTGATACGTTTTCCCCATTCCATCCTGTTATTCTTCTACTTTAGCACTAAGGTCTATATTGTCAAACGGTGTCCATTAATAAACTATGAGGCCTGTAGACATGACAGATTTAAAGCTCATTACTCCATGAAGCCAACATTATAACACTATAAAGGGTACGGAGCTACATTATAACACTATAAAGGGTACGGAGCTACATTATAACACTATAAAGGGTAAAGAGATACATTATAACACGATAAAGGGTATAGAGTTACATTATAATACTATAAAGCGTACAGAGCTACATTATAACACTATAAAGGGTACAGAGCTACATTATAACACTATAAAGCTACATTATAACACTATAAAGGGTATAGAGCTAGAATGAACTGGATAAAGGACAAAGGTGGGAGGGAGGAGGGAGGCTAATGAGACTCCATATAAAACATGTCATTATGGTGTTATTTATTTATTTTTACCTTTATTTAACCAGGCAAGTCAGTTAAGAACAAATTCTTATTTTCAATGACGGCCTAGGAACAGTGGGCTAATTGCCTCGTTCAGGGACAGAACGACAGATTTTTACCTTGTCAGCTCGGGGAATCGATCTTGCAACCTTCCGCTTACTAGTCCAACGCTCTAACCACTAGACTACCTGCCGCCCCAAATTATTGGAAGGATCCACATAATAACCACCTCCCTAAAACATCCCCCCACACACACACACACAGACACACACAAAAATTCACATATATGCAAACACACACCCTAACTGGCTAAGTCGTGGAATTAGCATTTTCCTAGTCTCGTCCTCTTTAGAAGTGGGGGGGATGTGACGGACTTACTGCAGCAGCGCTCTCAGCAGGGTGCTATGCAAATAGGCAGCACACTCAGTGCGAGGCGGCCTGGCGCTGGCCGGTAAAAAACGTAAATGGTGACTGCAGGGAACAGATGTTTGGCTCACGTTTGATGCCAGAGAGAAACGCGGCTTTGGCAGGAGAGATGTCCTGCAACTGACTGACCATTCACTGTTCAAGAAAACAAACAGGCTAAGTTGGAGCCACAACACACGGCTACTTCCTCCAAACGCATCATTATCGCTCCCGTACAATCCGCAACTACCCCCCTCCTCCCCTCCTCCATCCCTCCTACCCACAAGGCAGAGCGTTAAACTACTGAGGCTACAGACAGTTTAAGGCCATGCAACATCCCTGCGAGGCTTGGGGAGTGAGAGAGACAGAGTGAGAGACAGAGTGAGAGACAGAGTGAGAGACAGAGAGACCAGTTTCTCAAGGCAACCAAGGTTTTGTTACTCATCATCACTATCATCACGTCTCAGCTGTGGTTCAGAACAACACGTGACTGGAGTCTTACTGGAGACAACTCAGCAGGCATGAAGACAAATTATCACACCAAGAGCAATGGGCCAAAGTGACATGAAAATACTACCTTTCTCACGATTGACAAATCACAAAGCTACTGCTTTGTTAGTTTAGATTTTAACATTTGATTTAAACATCACATTAATGCAACTGATCAATTGAATCAATATAATGTCCCTGGTATGTGATTTAGCTTAATGAATGTATTGTGACATTTAGTGGTTTGAGCCTGATCATTCACTCATTACAAACAGGGTGGCAGGCAGGCAGGACAGGCAGACAGATGTGTCCTGATGTCTTATTGATGGAAGGAGCAAGCTAATAACAAACAAAAGGTGACCTGCTATGCTGTAGTGTGGTCGATCAATATCCCACGGCTGTCCAGAAGAAGACAGGCGTTTGATGTAGGGCTGACGCCTGCCACACACCTGACCTCAGGCGTTTCATGAGTCTATGGTCCCATAGATCACTAATGGTCTCTGCCTATAGTTATCAGAAGGACATGAGACAGATTGCTTTGGCCAGCGAGGAATAATTGACTCAAGCCATTATGGATGTGTTTTTGATGATGAATACATGTATACCAAATTATTCAAATGTTTTTGGAGTAATGGATAAACAACCTAAATTAAAATTTAACAAACCTAAAATTCCCTAAAATAACAATCTTTACACAATCATAGTTTGGCAAAAGACACAAGAAACCAAACTGAATAGAATCAACAGCAGTGTTCATTGGCCACAGCACTCTGTTCCTTTTCCAGTAGTGCGGATTGAGAAGTAGCCTCCAAGCCCCGTCTGAGGAAATGGAACAGGCTAATTCTCCCACAATGAGAGGAGGGAGGCAGTCTGTTCTGCTCACTCTGCAGGGACGGCCGGCACGACACACTAGGCCAGTTTCTAAGGGACACTGGGTGGAAACAGCAGACAGTGTGTACAGCACTATTGATGCGCTGCCATGAGAGAGAGAAAATGTCTGAATTGGGGCTTGGTGGTTTGTGGCACAGAAAAGTACTGCCTCTGCCAGGGAAGATAACACTTAATTAGAATGATGTTGAAGTATCCATAGAGACAGGCAGAGGAAAGAGGATAATACTGAACTAATTCCTCTCTTCCTGTCCTAACTAAGCCAACAGTATGCCTGAAAAATAGCAGCTGCAGTCATTGCCACTCACTGTTTTAAAGGACTGTGAGAAATGTTTGTAATGATAGTGTAGGGCCAACTTGACGTCTGATTCTGTTATGTAGCCTATAGAGCGTAGAGGCACCAAATTCAACGCTGACAATAAACATTGAACTATTCGGCATTGTAACTTGTGATTCTCACTGTGAGAACTCCTTTCAAAAAACAATCGAGAACTCCTTTCAAAAAACAATCGGCTCAACACGAGTCCGGACCAAGAGAGAGAAAACTCGTCTCACAGTGGAAACTTTAACTAGGATCATGGACGAACACTGAGATCCACAGTGTGGCAGACATATGGAGATGGTGGTAACAATAGCCCTTCCCTGACGCAGAAATGGCCATGACTGCGGCTGACCATCAGACACAGAACCCCTGTGGAGAGCACAGTGATAAAAGTCTCTGGGATCTGTCACTGGGAATCTGAGCTAGCTGTGCCCAGATGGGTGGTGGGGGGCGGGGCGACAAATCAAATCCTCAGCCATCTTTAGAAAAGAAGACTGTGGAAAATAAAAGTCGCTGCGCCATTCTCTGGTGTGTTGATTAACGACGGCCATTTTGTATATCGCTCGTATACCCCTCCTCTATGAGCTTTAAACCAATAAACCACCACAGGAAATCATGGCAAACCCATGTAAGACGTGGATCAAGGGTGGAGGCGCCAGATTTCACATCAAATAGAATCCTGTTTTTTAAAATGATTAACCGCAATGTCTTTGACGTTTTGTTAACGGCTCCATAAGCATGTTTGGGCAGGTCGATCGGTGGCGCCTGTTTAGAGCTCTACCTACTGCTGGGTTACAGTGGCATCTGGTGATTCACCCAGGTACTTTCTCTCACTACCGCTCCCATTGGATTATCATTATGCTGCATAGAGACTAGACTTCTATGGCTCTGCTGCAATTAGTAACAGATTTAGGAGATTTTAATTCAACAGATTTTACTGTTGTTGTTGATGTTGTAGGGGTCTTTCACATAGTTAGAATTGTGTGTGTGTAAAAGATTGTGAGATGTTTGTATTGAGACTACTACACTGTCTGCTCTGGTTCTAACAGTTGAAGTGATGTTCAACTATTCAGCAGCTCAGGGCTTTGATAGTTATATGTGATACACTGATCGAATCCCAAATGGCAGCCTATTCCCTACATAGTGCACTTTGACCAGAGCCCTATGCATTTGGGACACATCCACCATTGATACACAGAGGAGAAGCATAGGTGCTGTGACAACAGGGCGAAGGGGCCCGGTGCAGTGCTGCTGGACTATGCCAGCCTCAGCAGTGTGACAGACAGTACCACTAACCTCAGCAGCGTGACAGACAGTAGCACTAACCTCAGCAACGTGACAGACAGTACCACTAACCTCAGCAACGTGACAGACAGTACCACTAACCTCAGCAACGTGACAGACATTACCACTAACATCAGCAGCGTGACAGACATTACCACTAACCTCAGCAGCGTGACAGACATTATCACTAACCTCAGCAGCGTGACAGACAGTAGCACTAACCTCAGCAACGTGACAGACAGTACCACTAACCTCAGCAACGTGACAGACAGTACCACTAACCTCAGCAGTGTGACAGACAGCGTGACCGACAGTACCACTAACCTCAGCAGTGACAGACAACGTGACAGACAGTACCACTAACCTCAGCAGCGTGACAGACAGTACCACTAACCTCAGCAGTGTGACAGCCAGTGTGACAGACAGTACCACTAACCTCAGCAGCGTGACAGACAGTACCACTAACCTCAGCAGCGTGACAGACAGTACCACTAACCTCAGCAGTGTGACAGCCAGTGTGACAGACAGTACCACTAACCTCAGCAGCGTGACAGACAGTACCACTAACCTCAGCAGTGTGACAGACAGTACCACTAACCTCAGCAGTGTGACAGACAGTACCACTAACCTCAGCAATGTGACAGACAGTACCACTAACCTCAGCAACGTGACAGACAGTACCACTAACCTCAGCAACGTGACAGACAGTACCACTAACCTCAGCAACGTGACAGACAGTACCACTAACCTCAGCAGTGTGACAGACAGTACCACTAACCTCAGCAACGTGACAGACAGTACCACTAACCTCAGCAACGTGACAGACAGTACCACTAACCTCAGCAGTGTGACAGACAGTACCACTAACCTCAGCAGTGTGACAGACAGTAGCACTAACCTCAGCAGGGTGACAGACAGTACCACTAACGTCAGCAGCGTGACAGACAGTACCACTAACCTCAGCAGCGTGACAGACAGTACCACTAACCTCAGCAGTGTGACAGACAGTACCACTAACCTCAGCAGTGTGACAGACAGTACCACTAACCTCAGCAGGGTGACAGACAGTACCACTAACCTCAGCAGCGTGACAGACAGTACCACTAACCTCAGCAGCGTGACAGACAGTACCACTAACCTCAGCAGTGTGACAGACAGTACCACTAACCTCAGCAGCGTGACAGACAGTACCACTAACCTCAGCAACGTGACAGACAGTACCACTAACCTCAGCAGCGTGACAGACAGTACCACTAACCTCAGCAGTGTGACAGACAGTACCACTAACCTCAGCAACGTGACAGACAGTACCACTAACCTCAGCAACGTGACAGACAGTACCACTAACCTCAGCAACGTGACAGACATTACCACTAACATCAGCAACGTGACAGACAGTACCACTAACCTCAGCAACGTGACAGACAGTACCACTAACCTCAGCAACGTGACAGACAGTACCACTAACCTCAGCAGCGTGACAGACAGTACCACTAACCTCAGCAACGTGACAGACAGTACCACTAACCTCAGCAACGTGACAGACAGTACCACTAACCTCAGCAGCGTGACAGACAGTACCACTAACCTCAGTGACGGGGGTCTCCTCTCTGAGCTCAGTGCAGTGGGATGCCAGCAGCCCCAGCACCCGCATCACCTTAAACTTCCTGGAACACACACGCACATGCACACACACACACACACATACATACACACACACACACACACACACATACACACACACAGGTCTAACCATAAATACATGACACTGTTTTCACCTGAAATACAAAAACATCCATAGACATAGGCTACTAATGCCATAGTCTTCCTGGAATAGACAGACAGGTCTGGTATAAATACATGGAAAACATCCACAGAAACAACACTGCTATTTTTTACATCATTTTATCACTATTAAGTAATAAGTGTTGCTGTAATTATATTAATTTAACCTGTACAACATCCTTTCTTAATTCCTTTCAACAAAAATATAAATCCTCAAGTCAAAGGTGTTTTTTATGATCCTGATGATGGATATCTCTCTAACACCAGATCATTGTAAAGGCTAACAGTGATTTACAGAATATACAGACCAGGCACCAGATCATTGTAAAGGCTAACAGTGATTTACAGAATATCCAGACCAGGCACCAGATCATTGTAAAGGTTAACAGTGATTTACAGAATATCCAGACCAGGCACCAGATCATTGTAAAGGTTAACAGTGATTTACAGAATATCCAGACCAGGCACCAGATCATTGTAAAGGCTAACAGTGATTTACAGAATATCCAGACCAGGCACCAGATCATTGTAAAGGCTAACAGTGATTTACAGAATATCCAGACCAGGCACCAGATCATTGTAAAGGCTAACAGTGATTTACACAATATCCAGACCAGGCACCAGATCATTGTAAAGGCTAACAGTGTTTTACAGAATATACAGACCAGGCACCAGATCATTGTAAAGGCTAACAGTGATTTACAGAATATACAGACCAGGCACCAGATCATTGTAAAGGCTAACAGTGATTTACAGAATATACAGACCAGGCACCAGATCATTGTAAAGGCTAACAGTGATTTACACAATATCCAGACCAGGCACCAGATCATTGTAAAGGCTAACAGTGATTTACAGAATATCCAGACCAGGCACCAGATCATTGTAAAGGTTAACAGTGTTTTACAGAATATCCAGACCAGGCACCAGATCATTGTAAAGGCTAACAGGGATTTACAGAATATCCAGACCAGGCACCAGATCATTGTAAAGGCTAACAGTGATTTACAGAATATCCAGACCAGGCACCAGATCATTGTAAAGGCTAACAGTGATTTACAGAATATCCAGACCAGGCACCAGATCATTGTAAAGGTTAACAGTGTTTACAGAATATACAGACCAGGCACCAGATCATTGTAAAGGCTAACAGTGATTTACAGAATATACAGACCAGGCACCAGATCATTGTAAAGGCTAACAGTGATTTACAGAATATACAGACCAGGCACCAGATCATTGTAAAGGTTAACAGTGTTTACAGAATATACAGACCAGGCACCAGATCATGGTAAAGGCTAACAGTGATTTACAGAATATCCAGACCAGGCACCAGATCATTGTAAAGGCTAACAGTGATTTACACAATATCCAGACCAGGCACCAGATCATTGTAAAGGTTAACAGTGATTTACAGAATATCCAGACCCGGCACCAGATCATTGTAAAGTGCAGTAGGCTACAGTACATGCTAGACATGATTTCCATGCACTGGTGCATGGAGAATGCAGAGAATGGTTGTATGTATGTATGGGGTCGGACAGGTGGAAGCTAAAGGAACTCACACGTCCCAGTTAGGTGCTAGACGCAGCTGCTGGGTCAACACAGGGAACTGTCACAAATGGAGAGAACACAACAGCAGTTGGTTAACACTGCAATATATCTACTGTACAGATCATTCTTAGTATATATTTCACTGGATATACGCACAGATTGCATTTGGATTACTGATAGTGTTATTTGGGTTGTCAACTGGATTAGTTCTGACTTTCATGACCTCTTGACTTTTTATTATTATTATTTGTGTACTTGATTGACATTTTTGCTGCACTGTTAGGAGCTGGTAACACAAGCATGTCGCTGCAGCCGCTATAACATCTGTGTAGGTGACCAATACACTTTGATTTGACTTAACTTCCAATGTCTAGTGTGCATCTCAAATGGCATCCTATGTCCTATATAGTGCACTACTTTTGACCAGGGCCCATACTGTATAGGGAATAGGGTGACATTTGTGACGGACAATATGTGACGCACTTATATGTACAGTGCCTTCGGAAAGTATTCCGTCCATTGACTTTTTCCACATTTTGTTACGTTACAGCCTTAATCTAAAATTGATTAAATAAATACAAATCAATACCCCATAATGACAAGGCGAAAACAGGTTTTTAGAAAATGTTTGCACATTTATTAAAAATAAAAAACAAAATACCTTATTTACATAAAAGTATTCAGACCTTTTGCTATGAGAATCTAAATTGAGCCCATCCTTGAGATGTTTCTACAACTCGATTGGAGTCCACCTGTGGTACAATCAATTGATTGGACATGATTTGGAAAGGCACACACCTGTCTAGATAAAGTCCCACAGTTGACAGAGCAAAAACCAAGCCATGAGGTCAAAGGAATAATCCGTAGAGCTCTGAGACAGGATTGTGTGGAGGCACAGATCTGGGGAAGGATATCGAAACATTTCTGCAACATTGCAGAGGTCCCCAAGAACACAGTGGCCTCCATCATTCTTAAATGGAAGAAGTTTAGAACCACCAAGACTCTTCCTAAAGCTGGCCGCCCGGCCAAACTGAGCAATAGGGGGAGAAGGGCCTTTGTCAGGGAGGTGATCAAGAACCCAATGGTCACTCCGACAGAGCTCCAGAGTTCCTCTGTGGAGATAGGAGAACCTTCCAGAAGGATGGCCAACAACGGCCAAACCCTCCCCCTAAGCCAGACAACGCTGGGCCAATTGTGCACCGCCCTATGGGACTCCCGATCACGGCCGGTTGTGATACAGCCCGGGAACGAACCCGGTTCTGTAGTGATGCCTTAAACCGCTGCGCCTCTCGGGATGATAGAAACAAGATTCTCTGGTCTGATGAAACCAAGATAGAACTCTTTGGCCTGAATGCCAAGCGTCACGTCTGGAGGAAACCTGGCACCATCCCTACAGTGAAGCATGGTGGTGGCAGCATGGTGCTGTGGGGATGTTTTTCAGCGGCAGGGACTGGGAGACTAGTCATGATTGAGGCAAAGATGAACGGAGAAAAGTACAGAGAGATCCTCGATGAAAACCTGCTCCAGAGCGCTCAGGACCTCAGACAGCGGCAAAAGTTCACCTTCCAAAAGGACAACGACCCTAAGCACACAGCCAAGACAACGCAGGAGTGGCTTCGGGACAAGTCTCTGAATGTCCTTGAGTGGCCCAGCCAGAGCCCAGACTTGAACTCGATCAAACATCTCTGGAGAAACCTGAAAATAGCTGTGCAGCGGCACTCCCCATCCAACCTGACAGAGCTTGAGAGGATCTGCAGAGAAGAATGGGAGAAACTCACCAAATACAGGTGTGCCAAGCTTGTAGTGTCATACCCAAGAAGACTCAAGGCTGTAATCGCTGTCAAAGGTGCTTCAACGAAGTACTGAGTAAAAGGTCTGAATACTTATGTAAATGTGATATTTCAGTTCTTTATGTTTAATAAATGAGCACAAATAAAAAAAATCTGTTTTTGCTTTGTCATTATTGTGTGTAGATTGATGAGGAAAAATAAGAATTTAATATATGTTTGAATAAGGCTGTAACGTAACAAAATGTGGAAAAAGTCAAGGGGTCTGAATACTTTCCGAAGGAATTACTTTTCCATTCTTTTTTTCAGTTCAGTCGTCTTTCAGTACAATACTGAATTAGTCAAGTTGCCGATACGTCATTGTCATAAACTCAGTCACGGTTGGCCATAGTGTCCAAATATGTCTAAAGAAATTATATACTAAAGACACCATGAGGTCTAATGACTGTGGTGATGTCATTTTCAGTTCAATCTGAGTGAGTGATGGAATGCCATCTAGTGGTTAATAGCTATAGGAGAAATATATTTACTACGTCTGAATCAATCTCTGGACATTTCATTAATAAACGAATGAAGAGATTTGATCTGAAACATTTGACCAGATTATGTCACAACGTAATACCTCATCACTGTAATGAGGAAGTAACTTTATGATATCTGTGCGTCCAAATGGAACCCTATTCCCTATATAGTGCACTACTTTTGACCAGACCTCTATAGACCCTGGTCAAAAGGAGTGGGAATAGGGAATATAAGGAATAGGGTGTCATTTGGGACATCCTCCTGGTCTTTGTGCTCTCATACATAACTAGGGTCATTGAACATGTTACAGCTGAGCGGATCTCAGTAACAAAAAGTAAAGGAAGTAGGAAGTTCATTTTATTATTATCTTGAGGAAAGCGTTAACTTCCTGGTCCCACCTAGCTGACTACTGTTTCAGCTTCCCGCTGATCAACAGAGGCCAACACATACTGTAGCTGTGCTAAGGAGCTCGGGTCACATGGTAAATATAGGAACCCTTTGACGGCTTTGTAGTGCCGCGGCCTTTCACCTTTCTAACACTTGAGAAGCCTCAGCAAGGCCAGAGGTTGTTGTGATTCTAAGAATTCTCTTCTGAGAGCATAGCCTAAGCTCTGAACACTTAAATTAGCCTAGAAGGGCCCATGTCTTGTTAAAAGCAGCAGCCCTGGGAGGAATAGCAGGCATGCTGGGCATGTGGTCAGACCGTCAGGCAGTGACCCTTCCCTTACCAGTTCGGAGTTGATGAGCCTGGTAGCTGTGTCCTTGTGGGCAGCTATGGTACACAGATAGCAGAGGAGGTTGAGTTTGGAGCGGACCGCCGCCGTGGTCTTTTCAGCCTGGGCCTCCAGAGAAGAGCACAACTGCTGCAGAAACACCCTCCAGTCCTCAGAGCTCAGACAGGACAGCTTCTCCACTATAGGGGGGGGTCAGAGGAGCTCAATAATCACACAGCCCAAACCGCTTTAGCTGTCTGTCTAACCTGTGTGTGTATATTAACACCTGCTAAACACCTGTCAACTGCAGAGTGTCCAAGTGTTACTCAGCAGCGGCACAGCAGTCGAGAGCTTTCCTATATGTTCTTCTTCATTACCTGAGTATGCTCGGACACACAAAGTCTTCAGGTCATATCGCACTGGAGCGGTCTTCAGAATCTGAAAAAAGATAGCATCTTTGTTACTAGAATGCACAAGAGTTGTGGTTTGCCCACCTCTGTTCTTAAGAACAATTCAGAGTATCACGGGTCCTTGGCTTATAAAGCCAAGAACCCGTGATAGATATTTCACAATGGGACGCCGGACTATCTGGTTCCGAGTCCACCGTCCACGGGGGACGCACAGCGTAACCGCGCACCTCCCTAAAATTCCCCATCAGCATGGACACTGAAACTACTGCTTAAATACAGAACAAGTTTTAATGTCACATGCACAAATACAGTGACATGCCTTTCATGTCAACTCAAAACCCAACAATGCAATAATTAATCATGTATTACTAGAAAGAAAACTTTTTTTTTTTTTTAACAGGAGAAATAAGAGCACAGTTACATTATGTAGTTTGTGGTACCTTTGGGTTGTCCATAATAGGTGTGACTGCCAGGTCAGAGTCAGTGTACACCAGGTCCTTTATACAGTAACTGATATCATTCAGACCACTGACCACCACACTGTCCTGGAGATGACAACGACCACAGTGATGTCAGCATTACAAATTAGCACAATTACAGTATGTGATCATATAGAACTTCAAATCTAATCTAGTTTTAATCGTCACATGCTTATACATAACAGGTGTAGACTAACAGTGTAATACTTACAGGCCCTTCCCAACCATGAACAAGGAATAAATCCACAATGAGTACCGATAACTTGGCTATATAAATGCTACTAGTACTGAGTCCATGTGCAGGGATACGAGGTAGTTGAGGTAGATACTGTATGTACATATATGTAGTTATAAAGTAGGCAACAGGCAACAGGATAGATAAGTCAAAAGAGTTACTGCGAAAAGGGTCAATGCAGATAGTTAAATAGTTAACCAATAGCTAACCGGACTAACTATTTAGCAGTCTTATGGCTTGGGGGTAGAAGCTGTTCAGGGTCCTGTTGGTTCCAGACTTGTTGCATCCGAACCGCTTGCCGTGCGGTAGCAGAGAGAACAGTCTATGACTTGTGTGGCTGGAGTCTTTGACAATTTTTAGGGCCTTCCTCTGACACCGCCTGGTATAGAGTTCCTGGGTGGCAGGGAGCTCAGCCCCAGTGATGTACTGGGCCGTACACACTACCCTCTGTAGCGCCTTGAGGTTGGATGCCAAACAGTTGCCATACCAATAGCTGATGCAGCCAGTCAAGATGCTCTCAATGGTGCAGCTGTAGAACGTTTTGAGGATCTGAGGGCCCATGCCGAATATTTTCAGCCTCCTGAGGGGGAAAGAGACATTGACGTGCCTTCTTCACGACTGTGTTGGTGTGTGTGTGTAATTCCTTAGCAATGTGGACAGCAAGGAACTTGAAGCTCTTGACCCGCTCCACTACAGCCCAATAATCAAACATTATTCACACACCAGACTTGCAAAGATCTCATAAATGAAAGTGGCTAAAGCGGCTAGATGAAAGTGAAGTTTATAATACATAAGAATGTCCAATGTACTTATGTTTACAGGAAATCCATCTGGAGAAATAATATGCACTTTGCTGAGAATGCTGTAGAGGGCGCCAAAGGTTAACAAACAACTGAAACAGAGATTAACCTTTGAAAATAATTAATTCTTAACTACCAGTTTCTGCAGTCTGCAGGCGCCATGGTAATAGCCTGATTACTATTACCATGTTTCTGATTACAGACAGCTCACAGAAAGATTACACTTCAAATAAAATTGTGGAGAAGGCAGAGCTCTCCTTTGGCTATTTGATAAGAGAAGAACTCACTTTTGGTAATGGTGTCCTGTTGGGTGGATCTCTTGCAGTGCAACTCATTCTTGGAGTTGGATGAGAGCTGATTGATGAAAAAGATCACATAAAACATGCTTCATTTTGAGATTTAAAAAAATATTCCTTTTTTAAAAAGACATGAGATTTGTATTTTCCAGTTTGACTTAGTCAAGCTATTGATCCAACACAATGTTCAGTAAATGATCAGAACTGGAGATGAACACTGATCATACCTGAGGAGGAATATGGACTCTCTGGTATCTTTGTCCAGTGCACTCTTTGGTCTAAGCTCTGTCATGTTGTCTATGAGAAGAAGAAGAATAGAACTATGTTCAGACACCTACACTGTCATCAGCTGTCATCAACATGTCTTCTTCCACCTTCCCAGAAAGCATTACCTAATCGGAATGATTTGTTGGGGTGCATGCAGACGGGCTCCTCTGCCCCTGCGGCCCCTCCCTGTACCCCTCTGTATCCCCCTCCTGGTCCCTGGGAGGTCACTGAGACAGGTGTCTCTGCTGATGACTGGCTAGAGGCACAGACACCACTCCTCCCCACACTGCAGCCAAACGAAAGGTCAGATATCAGCTAGTGCATATTAACTAAAGTAAAACATCACCAGACTACAAACAGCAAGGAAACACATGACCTTAGACGTATGTAACTACACAGTAATAAGACACCTGTAGTAGCAACACTGTAGTTACATAGAACCTGCTGTGTTATCAAATCAAATTTTATTTGTCAAATACACATGGTTAGCAGATGTTAATGCGAGTGTAGCGAAATGCTTGTGATCCTAGTTCCGACAATGCAGTAATAACCAACGAGTAATCTAACCTAACAATTTCACAACAACTACCTTATACACACAAGTGTAAAGGGATGAAGAATATGTACATAAAGATACATGAATGAGTGATGGTACAGAACGGCATAGGCAAGATGCAGTAGATGGTATAGAGTACAGTATATACATATGAGATGAGTAATGTAGGGTATGTAAACATATAAAAGTGGCATTGTTTAAAGTGGCTAGTGATACATGTATTACATAAAGATGGCAAGATGCTGTAGATGGTATAGAGTACAGTATATACATATGAGATGAGTAATGTAGGGTATGTAAACATTATATTAAGTGGCATTATTTAAAGTGGCTAGCGATATATGTATTACATAAAGATGGCAAGATGTTGTAGATGGTATAGAGTACAGTATATACATATGAGATGAGTAATGTAGGGTATGTAAACATTATATTAAGTGGCATTGTTTAAAGTGGCTAGTGATACATTTTTTACATTTTTTCCCCCATTATTAAAGTGGCTGGAGTTGAGTCAGTATGTTGGCAGCAGCCACTCAATGTTAGTGATGGCTGTTTAACAGTCTGATGGCCTTGAGATAGAAGCTGTTTTTCAGTCTCTCGGTCCCTGCTTTGATGCACCTGTACTGACCTCGCCTTCTGGATGATAGCGGGGTGAACAGGCAGTGGCTCAGGTGGTTGTTGTCCTTGATGATCTTTATGGCCTTCCTGTGACATCGGGTGGTGTAGGTGTCCTGGAGGGCAGGTAGTTTGCCCCCGGTGATGTGTTGTGCAGACCTCACTACCCTCTGGAGAGCCTTACGGGTGTGGGCGGAGCAGTTGCCGTACCAGGCGGTGAGGATGCTCTCGATTGTGCATATGTAAAAGTTTGTGAGTGCTTTTGGTGACAAGCCAAATTTCTTCAGCCTCCTGAGGTTGAAGAGGCGCTGCTGCGCCTTCTTCACCACGCTGTCTGTGTGGGTGGACCAATTCAGTTTGTCCGTGATGTGTACGCCGAGGAACTTAAAACTTACTACCCTCTCCACTACTGTCCCGTCGATGTGGATAGGGGGGTGCTCCCTCTGCTGTTTCCTGAAGTCCACGATCATCTCCTTTGTTTTGTTGACGTTGAGTGTGAGGTTATTTTCCTGACACCACACTCCGAGGGCCCTCACCTCCTCCCTGTAGGCCGTCTCGTCGTTGTTGGTAATCAAGCCTACCACTGTAGTGTCGTCTGCAAACTGATGATTGAGTTGGAGGCGTGCATGGCCACGCAGTCGTGGGTGAACAGGGAGTACAGGAGAGGGCTCAGAACGCACCCTTGTGGGGCCCCAGTGTTGAGGATCAGCGAGGTGGAGATGTTGTTACCTACCCTCACCACCTGGGGGCGGCCTGTCAGGAAGTCCAGTACCCAGTTGCACAGGGCGGGGTCAAGACCCAGGGTCTCGAGCTTGATGACGAGTTTGGAGGGTACTATGATGTTAAATGCTGAGCTGTAGTCGATGAACAGCATTCTCACATAGGTATTCCTCTTGTCCAGATGGGTTAGGGCAGTGTGCAGTGTGGTTGCGATTGCGTTGTCTGTGGACCTATTGGGGCGGTAAGCAAATTGGAGTGGTTCTAGGGTGTCAGGTAGGGTGGAGGTGATATGGTCCTTGACTAGTCTCTCAAAGCACTTCATGATGACGGAAGTGAGTGCTACGGGGCGGTAGTCGTTTAGCTCAGTTACCTTAGCTTTCTTGGGAACAGGAACAATGGTGGCTCTCTTGAAGCATGTGGGAACAGCAGACTGGGATAAGGATTGATTGAATATGTCCGTAAACACACCAGCCAGCTGGTCTGCGCATGCTCTGAGGACGCGGCTGGGGATGCCGTCTGGGCCTGCAGCCTTGCGAGGGTTAACACGTTTAAGTGTTTTACTCACGTCGGCTACAGTGAAGGAGAGTCCACAGGTTTTGGTAGCGGGCCGTGTCAGTGGAACTGTATTGTCCTCAAAGCGAGCAAAGAAGTTGTTTAGTCTGTCTGGGAGCAAGACATCCTGGTCCGCGACGGGGCTGGTTTTCGTTTTGTAGTCCGTGATTGACTGTAGACCCTTCCACATACCTCCTGTGTCTGAGCCGTTGAATTGCGACTCTACTTTGTCTCTATACTGACGCTTAGCTTGTTTGATTGCCTTGCGGAGGGAATAGCTACACTATTACATGGTTATAGAGTTTAGAGGTATAGGTTATTACACAAGTGAAACACGGACTGTTATCTTATGCTCATATTGCACTTAGTAAATCATATTCAACATCAGCAACACGTTTGTGTCTGTGCTCTGTGAAGTCCTTTGTCTTCCTCCCACTAACGGCTCACAGTACAACCCATCTGATTGGGCAGGTCCACTCTCCATCCTGAACACAGGCATGGTTAATGATAAAATCAGACCAACATGCATTCTCAAGAAGTTATGTCATGAGAAAAGGCCGGGGAGGGAGATATGCAACTGCACAACATTGTTTGGCGTTGAAACAGGTGAGACAGAGCTTCTCAAACAGTTTATAAATGACCTGTCTATGTACATTAAACTAACATTGGCAGACAAATGCTTGCTGTACAAGTCCATTTCCTACAATTGCAGAACAAAGGTTTAGACTTTAAAGGGATACTTTGGTATTTTGGCAATGAGGTCCTTTATCTACTTCCCCAGAGTCAGATGAACTTGTTGATACCATTTTTATGTACAGTATCTGCATCCAGTATGAAGAAAGATAGAGGTAGTTTTGCAAACTAATGCTAACAAGCAGTCTATGGTATCTGTTAGCATGATAGACTTCCAGTCGTTGCGCTAGCGCTAGTTAGCAACTTCCTTCAAAATGCACGTAGAGATAGAAAAATGGTATTCACAAGTTCATTGCCAAAATCCTGAAGTATCCCTTTAAGGGGATCAATAAAAAGCTAAAATTCAGCATGTTACAAATAAACTTGGATTTGATTTGAAATTTGATTTGATGTTTAAAATGTAAATCATGTCCAAACATGAAAGACACAACATAATGCTTAGTGTTGAGACCAGGGGCCACAATTAGAGGAAATGGTGCATACCACCAGGGAGCGTAATGAGGTAACTCCTTTGAGGAAACGAGACTGAGACCAGGCCTGTATTCACAAAGCATCTCAGAATATGTGTACTGATCTAGGATCAGTTCCCTCTTGTCCATGTAATCTTATTCATTGTGATCTAAAAGGCAAAACAGATCCTAAATCAGCACTCCTAGACGCTTTGTGAATAAAGGCCCTGATGGTTATATGAAACATAAACATTACCTGGAGCTGAATGAGACATCTTCTTCTTCTTCCTCCTCGCTGGTGTGGACCTCAGAGAACACTCCTCTCCAGAATGGGTGGACCAGTAACTGAGTCCAGCTTATCCTGAGGAGAACAGTTAAAAGCTGAAGTCTAATAAAGCCCTCTCTTTCTGACCAAACTTATGTCGGCCCACTTGTCCTACACAGGTAGCCTAGTGGTTAAGAGCGTTGGGCCGGTCACCGAAAGGTCGCTCCTTCGAATCCCTGAGCTAGCAAGGTGGAAAAATCTGCCATTCTGCTCTTGAGCAAGGCAATTAAACCCCAACAACAACTGCTCCTTGGGCACCGATGACGTCGATTAAGGCAGCCCCCCACACCGCTCTGATTTAAAGGGGTTGGGTTAAATGCAAAAAACACATTTCTGTTGAAGGCATTCAGTTGTGCAACTGACTAGGTACCGCCCTTTCCAAAGGTCATAATAAAAAAAGCTCTTCCAAAGGGATAATATGAATGATCCATCATAGAAACTTCAAACCAAGAATGTGATTTGGTGAGGGGAGTAGGGACGTACCTCTTCTGAGGGTCTTTCTGAAGCAAACCTTTAAGCAGGCTTTGGAACTCTTGTGTAGGCTTGCAGGAAGAAGCCCCTTTAACAACAAAGACCATATGGACTATAATTAAGATGCTCTTATGACAATAAAACAGATTTTGTTAAGCAATAAAAATTGGCATTTTACCCGTTTGCCTTGGAGATTGAGGATCCTGAAGTAATATCAGCTCAATCAACTCAGAAAATGTCTCGGAGAAGAATGGTGGTTTTCCTGACAAATGACCGCAAAACAAGACAGAAGTATTTAGGTATGAAATGAGTACTGTTATTAATGTCAATAAATCAAGTGATTTGATAGCCTGACTGCCAGTCTGTTTGTGCTACTGTGCCAACTACATGCCACTAATTGTAATGACAACGAGCAAAGGAGTTGGCAAGATGACAAACAGATCTGGGACACAGCCCAAGTGATTTGATGAGTACCTGAAAACATCTCATAGAATATACAGCCCAGGGCCCACAGATCACTACTGATACTGTGGTCCCCCCCTTTGACCACCTCTGGTGCACAGTATATTGGAGACCCTGAAGAAAGACAAAGACATATCCATTATACAATATATTGAAAACCGTGATATGATATAACATATGATATATGATATTGCGGCGACCCTGTGTTTATAAGCGCGGATATCGACTCTGCCACTTGAGCATGCTTTTGTGACTTTGGGCCAGAAGGTTGAGGGTTCATCAACCACCACGGGCAAGCTCACTCTCCCTGCCTGTTTCATTACACTGGGGTCAGAAGTTGGATCACTCTCCCTGCTTGTTTCATTACACTGGGGTCAGAAGTTGGATCACTCTCCCTTCCTGTTTCATTACACTGGGGTCAGAAGTTGGATCACTCTCCCTTCCTGTTTCATTACACTGGGGTCAGAAGTTGGATCACTCTCCCTGCCTGTTTCATTACACTGGGGTCAGAAGTTGGATCCCACTTCTCTTCTGACACCAGTGTAATTAAACATGCTGAGTTTGTCCTGCGAACAATGTAGCAACCCTGTGTAGCGACAATAGGATATGTGATAGAACATTCTAGTAAACATCCAATAAGTAAGGGATAATCAATGAGGGGCTATGTGTTCTATGGAAAATTAGGAACGACACGCTAGTGGAGTGGAACTAACTGTGACAACACAGAGGCGGATGCAAGAAACGATGGTTTAATGAAATACAGTTTACAGCAGCAACAGGACAGACAGACTGTACTCAGACGGAATCCGACCCAGGAACTAAGGCGCATATACCGATGATAGCGTGCTGAGAAATCCAGGGGAATGTGTCCGGAAGGGTAGGAAGGAGCCCAGAAGATAATCCACACAAGGACGCCGAGAGAAAGAGCCCAGACACACGACACAACCTCAGGGAAGTAACAATGATCTGACAACAAGAAACACTGGTTACAGAACATATAAAGAGAAGATAAGTGATTCCAGCTGGCGCAGACAATCAGGCCGAGATTGGGAACCACGCCCACACAAACACGGGAGAGAGAGAGAGAGGGAGGCAGTGGATTCATGAACCGTGACACTAACCTTCCACGGAGTTGCATTATTTTCCAGAGAACGCATTGAGCCCCGAGTTGATTATCCCTTTTATACCATGGCCATAATTGAACACATTTGCCGGTAGAAATGTGTTAATTTACCGGTAGAAATGTGCCATGGTAACAATATGTACTGTAAGGGTCACCTTGGATTCTGTTCTTGATATTTCTTCTTGATGTGTTTTCTTTGCCATCCCCTCCACCTGTTTCCTCTGCTGTGACTAAAGCAAAAAACTCCTCCAGATTCTCCCCCTCAGCTTTAGACAGGCAGAAGTTAGAGTACTTCAATGTGCCAGGGCCATCCAACAAGATCTATAGGAGGAAAAAACACAAGGTCATAATCAAATTCCATTGACTTCATGAAATCAAAACTGAGACACAGAATAAATGTTTGGCTAGAAATAATCAGCATTGCTTAGTTGACAAAAGGAGCTCATTGGGTGTAAAGTGTTAGGATGGTTTGATCTATAGAATGTATTAAATGTCAGATGAGCCTCGATATAGAGTTGATTGTTTGACCAATTGAAAATGAGAGAGTCAGGACATCTATACTGTACCGCACCTTGGAGGGAGTGAGGTCAGAGAACACGATACCAGCATCATGGATGTATCTCAAGCCTTTGACCAGATCGATGGCAAATTCCCTCACTACATCTTCTGACAGGCACTCATCCTGGGTGATGACTGACTCCAGTGAACCCCCTAAAATATAGAGAAATTCTGAATGATTATTATTATCCTACCATTATACACTATCAAATCACATTCATACTTTGTGAAACGTAAAGGTAAAAGGTTGACATAAGGTAACGATGGTATTCTTACAGTACCAAATAAGCATCTCACCTGTGCACAGTTCCACTA
The DNA here is from genome assembly GCF_029448725.1 of Salvelinus fontinalis. Classification (NCBI taxonomy): domain Eukaryota; kingdom Metazoa; phylum Chordata; class Actinopteri; order Salmoniformes; family Salmonidae; genus Salvelinus; species Salvelinus fontinalis. The sequence goes on from NW_026600261.1 coordinate 467,908, forward strand.
CAAGCCAAAGATGGTTGCTGGTTTCATACCACTCATAGAAGGTTACCACATTCTCATGTTTTATGTCATGAGTTAGCCGTACCTGTGGATACACCATGGGCTCAGTCAGTGTTCAAATCAAATTGTATTGGTCACATACACGTTTAGCAGATGTTCTTGCGGGTGTAGCAAAATGCTTGTAAAATGTTACTAAGTAAAACCAGTTGAAAGGGATGTGTGTACTACTAGGAAGTGATGCTGGATACTTACGTGGTTTGTAATTTCATGTCTTTTTGACTTGTCACTGCAAATAATTGCAACAAAATTGATGCTTCCTTTCCTCCTCCCCTTATAAACCACGGACTTGCGTCCTGTTCCAATTTCCTCATACAGGATGAAGTTTTCCATCTGCACAGAAGATTCTCAAGTTAGGGAAAGTGGTTGGTCACTTGCAGGGGGTGAATAGCACAGTTGTATAGGTTGAAACTAGTAAATGGCATTTGCATTTAGCTAGTTAAACTAGGTCGCTAACTGCTAGCTAATTTGCTAGGTAACGCTAACTTTAACTGTTTTACTGACAGAAGCAAGCTGTGCAGACCAACTGTACGGTCCATGCAAGTTCAATCATAAAAGCAGACAGCCAATTCCCATAAACAGATAAACAGGTTAATACATGCAAGAATCCAGAAACTAACTGTAACTATATCACGAACTAGTTATATTGCTTTATAATAAAAATACATATTATTAAAAAGCGCTGTTTTACCTTCAAATCCCCCCTCGAACTCAAACTCAAAGCGCGAAGTTTGTTACCGGATATCACTTTTGGATCATTTCATTCCTACTGTAGGGGGGTAAAAATACATGGTTTAAAAAAAAATTAAGCTACTCATTTTTTATTTATCTTTTACATTTGATGGATGTAAAACTAATGTTAAACTTTAAAAGTTGTATGAAAAGGATACATAATAAGCATGTACTTGTGTCTTATTGTATTTCAATATTTTGCTTGAATACCTCTGACTGAGCTATTCCTTGGTTACTAGGATACAAGGAAGGACGCGGCAGTAGTGCACACACAATGCAAGGTTATGCGTCTTCTTGTGTACAGAGACAGACAAAGCACAGAGTTTTCATACTAAAACATCTTTGGACAAAGCAGGCCCACATAATTTTGACTGCCAACTCAAACTGTGGACATAGATCTAGCTAGCATTCGCAAATATGGTGATAATTATTGGATCCATCCCTCCAACCTGGGATAGACCCTTACCCTAAAATATGATATTATATTCTATATGAATTAGCTATATATTTTATTATATTATTGTAGCGACCCGCACAGACAGCGGTGTGTTATGTGTTCGGCTATGAGTGGGTTGTCTTGTATTACCAGTGTTCGCGGGGTCCGACATGCCAATCAACCTGCTATCTGCCAATCACGGGAATGCCTGGAATGTTCTGATGCCGGGCATCCTGGTGGTTGGTGGAGTGGCGTGAAGCGGAGTTGGGCAGGGGGATGGAGCATTGGAAGTTAAGACCAGGTTTAGCCATTGTTCCTCTTACGTCTGGGCTTCACAAGAGAAGGTCACGGTTGGCTTGTGGGGTATCTTTCATGTATTTGGTGTGGGCTACGGACAAACAGTAGCCTGTGTGAAGTTGTGTTAATAAACCGTCAATTCGTAAACTCATCCTCTGTCTGGACAATTGTTCCTTTATGATCTAGTCAGGTCATTACATTATTATATCCTGTGTAAAATAAATCCCTGGAACCTGATAGATTGTATAGTAGCTAACTCTCTCTTTCTTTCTCTAGTGCTCTGTCTGTTTGTCTGTCTGCCTGTCCCCACCCACTCTGCCCACTTCCTTGTTCCTAACCTGGCTTTGATAGCTATTGAGGGAAAACTGTAGAGAGCAAGCAAGGTTAAATGCACAGGGCAGTGCACTTCAATCTGAACTTTTACTGAACTGGTGTGAACATGGAGGAGGTGAGGGCCCTGGCAGAGTGGTGCCTGGAAAATAACCTCTTCCTCAATGTCAACAAAACGAAGGAGCTGATCGTGGACTTCAGGAAACAGCAGAGGGAGCATGCCTCTATCCATATCGACTGGGCCGCAGTGGAGACGGTGGAAAGCTTCAAGTTCCTCTGCGTACACATCACTGACAATCTGAAATGGTCCACCACACAGACAGTGTTGTGAAGAAGGTGCAACAGCGCCTCTTCAACCGCAGGAGGCTGAAGAAATTTGTCTTGGCCCCTAAGACCCTCACAAACTTTTACAAATGCACAATTGATAGCATCCTGTCGGGCTATATCACCGCCTGGTATGGCAACTGCACCACCCGCAACCGCAGGGCTCTCCAGAGGGTGGTGCGGTCTGCCCAACACACACTGCCTGCACTCCAGGACACCTACAGCACCCGATGTCACAGGAAGGCCAAAAAGATCATCAAGGACATCAACCACTGAGCCATGGCTGGTTCACCCCGCTATCATCCAGAAGGCGAGGTCAGTACAGGTGCATCAAAGCTGGGACCGAGAGACTGAAAAACAGCTTCTATCTCAAGGCCATCAAGGCGGTTAAATAGCCATCACTAGCCGGCTACTCAACCCTGCACCTTAGAGGCTGCTGCTCCATATACATAGACATGGAATCACTGGTCACTTTAATAATGGAACACTAGTCACTTTAATAATGTTTACATACTGCTTTACTCATTTCGTATGTATATACTGTATTCAATTCTACTGTATTTTAGTCAATGCCACTCCAACTTTGCTCATCCTAATATTGATAGATTTCTTAACTCCATTATTTAACTTTTAGATTTGTGTGTATTGTTGTGAATTGTTAGATACTACTGCACTGTTGAAGCTAGGAACACAAGCATTTAGCTACACCCACAATAACATCTACTAAATATGGGTATGTGACCAATAAAAATGGATTTTGAAGACATTAAGTGAAGCTTGTTGTCGGGCAGAGCAAGTAGATAAAGGTCAGATGTTCTTTTGAGTGGTCAAAGGGCGTTTTATTCTCTGGTGTTTTCAGACGTCCCACATACAGTAGGCATAATCTCTCTCCTCTCTTTTTCGGTGTGTGTGTGTGTGTGCGTGCGTGCGTGTGAGAAAGAGAGAGAGAGAGCATGCACATGCTTGCGTTTGTGACGGATACAGATCAATGAAATCAAAATATTGTCACATGCATACAGTCTATTGTCAGGTGCCACTGCCAACAAGGCTTGACAGTAGCTAACATGCTCTAGCATGCTCCAGATAGGGCCTACGCTACTCTATGGTTGACCTCTGTACGCTACTCTATGGTTGACCTCTGTACGCTACTCTATGGTTGACCCCTGTACGCTACTCTATGGTTGACCTCTGTACGCTACTCTATGGTTGACCTCTGTACTCTACTCTATGGTTGACCTCTGTACTCTACTCTATGGTTGACCTCTGTACGCTACTCTATGGTTGACCTCTGTACGCTGCTCTATGGTTGACCCTTGTACGCTACTCTATGATTGACCTCTGTACGCTACTCTATGGTTGACCTCTGTACGCTACTCTATGGTTGACCTCTGTACGCTACTCTATGGTTGACCTCTGTACGCTGCTCTATGGTTGACCCCTGTACGCTACTCTATGGTTGACCTCTGTACGCTACTCTATGGTTGACCTCTGTACGCTACTCTATGGTTGACCTCTGTACGCTACTCTATGGTTGACCCCTGTACGCTACTCTATGGTTGACCCCTGTACGCTACTCTATGGTTGACCTCTGTACGCTACTCTATGGTTGACCTCTGTACGCTACTCTATGGTTGACCTCTGTACGCTACTCTATGGTTGACTTCTGTACGCTACTCTATGGTTGACCTCTGTACGCTACTCTATGGTTGACTTCTGTACGCTACTCTATGGTTGACCCCTGTACGCTACTCTATGGTTGACCTATGTACGCTACTCTATGGTTGACCTCTGTACTCTACTCTATGGTTGACCTCTGTACGCTACTCTATGGTTAACCTCTGTACGCTACTCTATGGTTGACCTCTGTACGCTACTCTATGGTTGACCTCTGTACGCTACTCTATGGTTTACCTCTGTACGCTACCTTATGGTTGACCTCTGTACGCTACTCTATGGTTGACCTCTGTACGCTACTCTATGGTTGACTTCTGTACGCTACTCTATGGTTGACCTCTGTACGCTACTCTATGGTTGACTTCTGTACGCTACTCTATGGTTGACCCCTGTACGCTACTCTATGGTTGACCTCTGTACGCTACTCTATGGTTGACCTCTGTACTCTACTCTATGGTTGACCTCTGTACGCTACTCTATGGTTGACCTCTGTACGCTACTCTATGGTTGACCTCTGTACGCTACTCTATGGTTGACCTCTGTACGCTACTCTATGGTTTACCTCTGTACGCTACTCTATGGTTGACCTCTGTACGCTTGTAACGCTCGTCCTCCTCCTCGTCTGAGGATGAGCAAGGATCGGACCAATATGCAGCGTAGTGTGAATACATCTTGATTTATTTGTGAAAGACGAACACGAACAAACACTTGATGAACTACAAAACAATAAACGACGTTAACAGACCTGAACTTGTGAACATATAACATGAACGCACGAACAGGAAGGAACACACAAATGAACGAAACGAACGAAACCAGTCCCGCGTGGCACAAACACTGACACAGGAACAATCACCCACAAACAAACAGTGAGAACAGCCTACCTTAATGTGGTTCTCAATCAGAGGAAACATAAAACACCTGCCCCTGATTGAGAACCATATCAGGCTAATTGAAAATGAACCCAACATAGAAACACATAACATAGAATGCCCACCCAGCTCACGTCCTGACCAACTAAACAAAGACAAAACAAAGGAAATAAGGTTAGGGTTATTTTATTAGTTTGTTAGCACAGTGTCCAAAGAAGGGCCAGATATATACAGAATGGTGTCGTCTGCGTAGAGGTGGATCAGAGAATCACCATTACCAGACATCATTGATATATACAGAGAAAAGAGTCGGCCCGGAATTTAACCCTGTGGCACCCCCATAGAGACTGCCAGAAGTCCGGAGAACAGGCCCTCCGATTTGACACACTGAACTCTATCTGAAAAGTAGTTGACGAACCAGGCGAGGCAGTCATTTGAGAAGCCAAGGCTATTGAGTCTGCTGATAAGAATGCGGTGATTGACAGAGTCAAAGGCCTTGGCCAGGTCGATGAAGACGGCTGCACAGTACTGTCTTTTATCGATGGCGATTAGGATATCGTTTAGGACCTTGAGCGTGGCTGAGGTGCACCCATGACCAGCTCAGAACCCAGATTGCATAGTGGAGAAGGTACGGTGAGATTCGAAATGGTCGGTGATCTTGGCTTTTGAAGATTTTAGAAAGGCAGGGCAGGATGGATATAGGTCTATAACAGTTTGGGTCTAGAGTGCTTTCCAATCTTTGGGGATCTCAAACAACACGAAAGAGGTTGAATAGGCTAGTAATAGCGGTTGCAACAATTTCGGCAGATAATTTTAGAAAGAGAGGGTCCAGATTGTCTAGCCCAGCTGATGTCTAGAGATCCAGATTTTGCAGCTCTTTCAGAACATCAGCTGTCTGGATTTGGGTGTAGGAGAAGGGGGGCCTTGGGCAAGTTGCTGCAAGGGGTGCTGAGATATTGGCAGGGGGTAGAGGTAGCCAGGTGGAAAGCATGGCCAGCCGTAGAAAAATGCTTATTGAAGTGATCGATTACCGTAGATTTATCGGTGGTGACAATGTTTCCTATCCTCAGTGCAGTGGGCAGCTGGGAGGAGGTGCTCTTATTCTCTATGGACTTTACAGTGTCCCAAAACATAGTGTTTCCACACAACCATATCTCCATGTCGGCCACCTGTGCTAATTAGTTATCTAGCGTGTCTTCCTAACAACTGTGTGTAAATGTAACTGTGGAGAAAGTGTATTTCGTCAACTGGCACACACACAGCTTATGGATCTGTGCAGTAGGCTAAGTGTATCGTTTTTATTTGAAATATTATTTCTCACTGATATGAAAGATAAGGAGCATATGTTTTGAAAAACGTTTTGCAAGTGATGATTATTGATGCTTCTAAACGTTAAAGCACAGTGTTGGGAATTGTAGTTCACACACATTCAACAATGTGCGAAGCTAACGGATGAAAACCCCTACAGATAATACGGGTTTTCAAGAGCTATAGCACCCTCCAGCTGTGAGGAGAGGGATGTCGTCATGTTCGATGCGTTCAAGTGGAATGTGACACCGGTAGCGATCAGCGTGGATTTTGGACACACTCACACCCGGCTTTCTCTACAACATTTCAACGTCATGAAATCTACTCGAATCGGATTCTGTGTTATAGTACTGCACTCTTATTATTTTTTCGCCATAACTTGGAGGCTTCTCTGAGACAGTGTAAGCTAAACGAACCAAGAAAACGAAACATAGCATTCTGCCGGCGCTACTTTTCTTTCATCCATAGCCTACATTTGCTTCAGAAGTTTTCTCCCCAAATGTAAGCGACTGCGAAGGTATTTTTGTACGTTTCTTTGGTTGTTCATGCACTTTTACTTTTTGTGCTATTTAGTGTTTTTCTCTACAAAACAGACCAACAGTTCCATGGACAATATTTTAGAAAAGCGGGTGGTCTCCATTACGGAATACAATTGGCGACTGAATGAATTGAGGCCACACACAGAAAGGGAACAGTTGATTCGGCACTACGAACTGAAATAATTCGGATTCTTTGCCGCTATTCACGTGGTAAGTGTCATCACAGTTCATTGAGTATCGACTGCCTACAATTGGAAACATTGTGTCAATGTAAATAAATACTGATTATTATGTAGCATATGCACACCTTGTGTTACACCCCTAGCTCATTTGCAGACACTGTATATAGACTTTTTCTACTGTATTATTGACTGTATGTTTGTTTATTCCATGTGTAACTCTGTGTTGTTGTATGTGTCGAACTGCTTTGCTTTATCTTGGCCAGGTCGCAGTTGTAAATTAGAACTTGTTCTCAACTAGCCTACCTGGTTTAATAAAGGTGAAATAAAATAAATAGCTCACTGACCGACATTTTGACAGGTTACTTTGTGCACGAGAGTGCCCCGGGATCTGGATTAGTAGAATGTGATGTGACATTCTGATTCCATTTCTCTCCCTCCTTAAATCTAGATGCAAAATCGAAGCCGTGTGTCTAGAGGCAGGGTTTAATAAGCTTTCTTATACAAAGCAGATTGTGATCCGATTACATTCAAGCTTTCTTAACGTTAAACTGAACCAAACACTTAGGCCTAATGGCTTGCTGTCTTCAAGGTATATTTGGTCAGTTTTTCATGCAGTGGCTGGTGGACTGGGAGTCTTCTTCTTGAGGGCCACGATGGACTATAAATGAAGCAATCGAGAAGGCACATGATCTGCCTGGAAACATACTCCATAACAAATTCCTTATTAGTCAGTTTCATTCCAAAAATACTTTTTAACATTTTGTTTGTATCACAATGACACCTTCCTTTTATTTCCATTATATGAGCAGTGAGGTAATGGATCTTAACCCGCTGCATAGCCTAACACATGTTGGTTAACTTTGTTCCTTTCATGTCTCCAGATGTGCAAGCTTTCCACATTGCTGGCTATGTTTGACCAAAGCATAGGCCACCATCCCAGACTTTAATAGCAGAGATACTGCACTATTTACATCGACACCCCTCCCCCTTTGTTTTTACACTGCTGCTACTCGCTGTTTATTATCTATGCATAGTCATTTTACCCCTACCTACATGTACAAATTACCTCAACTAACTCCTTATTCTTATTTTATTGTAACTTTTTTTAATTTTTTTTTTTACTTTAGTTTATTTAGTAAATGTTTTCTTAACCAACAATGCAGTTCAAGAATTAGAGTTACGGGCTTGTAAGTAAGCATTTCACGGTAAGGTCTACCTGCACCTGTTGTATTCGTCACATGTGACAAATAACATTTTATTTTATTTTGATTTGCTCTTAGCTGTTCTCAACTACACACACACACACACATCGCTTCTGTCTGATACACTGGCACTTTGAGATCCAATATTCAAGGCCACATTAAATGCACTAGTTCAAACATAGTCATGTGTGTCATAATCATGCCCTATTGGTACCATGCCAGACGTTCATGCATTGCTATTGAGGCTGCTCTCAACTACTCAACCACACACACACAGGTCTGTGGTGGTATTTCCATCTGATACGGTGGCACATCCAATATTCAAGGCCACATTAAGTTCAAACAATCATGTGTGTCATAATCCCAATCATGCCCTATTGACCATTGGCTGCTGAGTGTGGCACAAACCAGCTGTGTGAAACACGTGTCACATAGGTGCCCATACTAAATCCCCCTGGTGTCTGAAAGTGAAAGCAGCCTATACTCTACTGCTGCTGTGACAATGGGTCTTGGTGTGTGTGTGCGTGTCAGTCAGGATCAACCGGGGCCATGCCATCCATGCGTGATTTATAATCCCTGTGTTTTAACAGATTACATCCGAGCAGATCAATAATTGTGCCATCCCATTCCCTGCCGCAGACAGAGATGATGGCTTGTATAACCAACCATACAGCTGAGCATTACGACTGGGGTTATATATTGTTCTTGGACATAGTTCGTTGATCCCACTGTGATTTAGTGCGGAGAGACTTTTGAGGGACACATGGGTCCATTGCTTTCCTACTCATTTCACAATCTCTTAGAAAAGCGACTGGCCTTATTACGGTCTCTTGCATTTTCTTATCCTCTTAATGCATGAGTGATTTCTTCTTCTCTGCTCTTCTGCACGTGTGTTTTGGGTTGAACGCCTGGAGAGCTTGGTCGTGTTCCCCTGCTCAGACGTTGCGTGCATCAACCAATGGTTGCGTGTCACATCATCGACTGTGCCGTTGGGCACCAGATTGCTATAGCATATGATGTGGTAAACTGATGCCTATCCAGGCATTGTTAGATCTGGTATGCTTCAGCAACACCTGGGCAGAGGAACGCTCCCCTCATCTCTCTCTAGCTCCTCATCCTTCTATCTTTCACCCCTAACCTCACTCTCTCTCACCCCTAACCTCACTCTCTCGCTCACCCCTAACCTCACTCTCTCGCTCACCCCTAACCTCACTCTCTCACTCACCCCTAACCTCACTCACCCCTAACCCCCCCTCTCTCCTAACCCCTCTCCCCTAACCTCTCTCTCTCTCCTAACCCCTCTCTCTCTCTCCTCCCCTAACCTCATCTCTCTCTCTCCTAACCCCTCTCCCCTAACCTCTTCTCTCTCTCTTTCACCTCTAACTCTCGCTGCTCCTATTTATGGCAGCGAGTATCACTCACTATAATTAGGTGGTTCATGTTGTGTCTGTATGTCCAGTCCAATCCTGCTAATGCAAATGTGTTAGGCTAGATTTGTTTGTCCTATCCTATTCTAACTTGCCTACAGCTGCGGCATAGACATGGCTAATGGACTGATGAAAATAAGAGGATCCACTCTTGCAGTCACTTCTCTCTATTCTTACATGCAGTAATTATGAAGCATGTTTTACTAGTTGAAGGTCTACTGCCTACGTGACCAACACTTATTGGGCCTTTACAGTTCGTATCTATTTCTGCAGTCAATCAGGCACTACATCTCTCCATTTTGTCTAATAACATCAATATACCGTTCCTCTTTTTCACCTGTTGTGCAACATGCTGAGAGGCAGTTTCATCATTCAAAGAATTGAAACAAGGCAACCCCTCCAGATGACTAACATTTATACTAGGGATGAATGAATTATTCAACTAAAGGTTTTTTTACAGTTGAAGTTGAACTGTTTTTTTAATCAAATGAGTTCACATCATCTGTCTAATCTCACAAGCATTCACATTTGAAATATATATGCATGATTTGTTGATAGTTTATAGTTGATATCCTGAGGCATACTAGCTAGCGTTAGCCATGGCAGAACGACATGGAGACTCCTCCTTTCAGCAAGTCCAGATTAACTGCCTGCCTCACTATAGTGTGACTCAGTCTCCTGCTGGAATGAGGCATGCTGGGGCTCTGAGCTCAGCTCCATTCTTTGGCCTCTCCTTTGTAAATAAAGCTTTTGTTTTTTGGGGGCAATGGGCATCCCACTTTCTGTCTTTCTACCCAATCACAGCTACAGACAGCAGCTTCAAATATTGCTCAACACACAGCTGACTGCTTGAACAGGAGGGACAACCCTTTTCCTCTGGTTGCTGGGAAATGTAGGCCCAGTGTCCTAGTAGTTGGCTGCTGGCAGCAGAACACTGTCCGAGGGTGCAATTAGAATGAGCAGGTAGAATTTCTAGTTGACCTCTTCCCCCCACTTGTATATGACAGATTCATCGCAACATTTATTCCATGGCAAACAAGGTAGGGGGACAAGTGGGGGACACAAAGTGATTATTAATCCAAGCAGAATGAGCAGTTTAACTGTAAGACTCTACACAGCCACAGATAAAGGAGCACACCATCCCACCACCTTTCCTCAGAAAGTGTTCCTCTGTGTGTGACTGAGGCAGTCAACAGAAGCAGGCCTCTGAGTTGATCCCATAATGCCTACACTCCCGTTGTTCTCTCCTTTGTTCAGTTAGTTTCAGGGGAACTTTTAAGAAAGAGTTGCATTACTTTGGAGACGTGCCCTAAAATATAATGAGAGAGAGAGAGCAGACCAGAGTTCCTGTGGAAAGTGTGACACCTCGGAATGAGCTGGCGGAGAAAACCCCATTAAAGAAACTAGGTACGGCCATTTGTCATTCAGCTAGCTATTAATAGTCAGGCAGGCTAATGGTGTCTAGTTGAATGCGTCGTTTTTCTGGTGATATAAGTAGGCTACTTTGTCATCAGGTCAGACCTGTGTCCCTGTTGAGGTTGTTTTTCCTCATATCAGGACTACGTCCCAAATGGCACCCTATTCCCTATATAATGCCCATAGTGCTCTGGTCAAAAGTAGTGCACTATATAGGGAATAGAGTGCTATTTGGAACACTGCCCAGGTGCTAGTAGGAAAAGCAGTTGATTGTTTGAGTGTCTGACTATGGGTCAGAATGTGTTTGTTTGTTTCCTATGAGGGTCAGTGGAATACATGATTGGATTTAGGCCTACTCTAGACGTGACAGTACATTGAATAGATTGTGCTGACCTCAGGTGGTGCTGTAGTCCTGGTAGAGGGAGGTCATTACACTGAAAGGCTGTTATGTTCGTAGTCTGGTTCAGACAGAGACCTCTGGTATGTATGCAGATCATTTACCATGTGAATGTCTTCCAAGTTCTTTTATTTTGTTATTGGTTTGTTGGGATCCCCATTAGACTACGTCAATGGTGACAGCTAGTCCTGCTGGTGTCCGACATATAACGAAACATACATCACTGACAAAATACTTGTGTTTATTACTGGAATGGTCTCAGGGAAGCCTTGTTCTAGATGTGCTGGTGTTTATTACTGGAATGGTCTCAGGGAAGCCTTGTTCTAGATGTGCTGGTGTTTATTACTGGAATGGTCTCAGGGAAGCCTTGTTCTAGATGTGCTGGTGTTTATTACTGGAATGGTCTCAGGGAAGCCTTGTTCTAGATGTGTTGGTGTTTATTACTGGAATGGTCTCAGGGAAGCCTTGTTCTAGATGTGCTGGTGTTTATTACTGGAATGGTCTCAGGGAAGCCTTGTTCTATATGTGTTGGTGTTTATTACTGGAATGGTCTCAGGGAAGCCTTGTTCTAGATGTGTTGGTGTTTATTACTGGAATGGTCTCAGGGAAGCCTTGTTCTAGATGTGCTGGTGTTTATTACTGGAATGGTCTCAGGGAAGCCTTGTTCTAGATGTGTTGGTGTTTATTACTGGAATGGTCTCAGGGAACCCTTGTTCTAGATGTGCTGGTGTTTATTACTGGAATGGTCTCAGGGAAGCCTTGTTCTATATGTGTTGGTGTTTATTACTGGAATGGTCTCAGGGAAGCCTTGTTCTAGATGTGCTGGTGTTTATTACTGGAATGGTCTCAGGGAAGCCTTGTTCTAGATGTGCTGGTGTTTATTACTGGAATGGTCTCAGGGAAGCCTTGTTCTAGATGTGCTGGTGTTTATTACTGGAATGGTCTCAGGGAAGCCTTGTTCTAGATGTGTTGGTGTTTATTACTGGAATGGTCTCAGGGAAGCCTTGTTCTAGATGTGCTGGTGTTTATTACTGGAATGGTCTCAGGGAAGCCTTGTTCTATATGTGCTGGTGTTTATTACTGGAATGGTCTCAGGGAAGCCTTGTTCTAGATGTGCTGGTGTTTATTACTGGAATGGTCTCAGGGAAGCCTTGTTCTATATGTGCTGGTGTTTATTACTGGAATGGTCTCAGGGAAGCCTTGTTCTAGATGTGCTGGTGTTTATTACTGGAATGGTCTCAGGGAAGCCTTGTTCTAGATGTGTTGGTGTTTATTACTGGAATGGTCTCAGGGAAGCCTTGTTCTAGATGTGCTGGTGTTTATTACTGGAATGGTCTCAGGGAAGCCTTGTTCTAGATGTGTTGGTGTTTATTACTGGAATGGTCTCAGGGAAGCCTTGTTCTAGATGTGCTGGTGTTTATTACTGGAATGGTCTCAGGGAAGCCTTGTTCTAGATGTGCTGGTGTTTATTACTGGAATGGTCTCAGGGAAGCCTTGTTCTAGATGTGCTGGTGTTTATTACTGGAATGGTCTCAGGGAAGCCTTGTTCTAGATGTGCCGGTGTTTATTCCTGGAATGGTCTCAGGGAAGCCTTGTTCTAGATGTGCCGGTGTTTATTACTGGAATGGTCTCAGGGAAGCCTTGTTCTAGATGTGCCGGTGTTTATTACTGGAATGGTCTCAGGGAAGCCTTGTTCTAGATGTGCCGGTGTTTATTACTGGAATGGTCTCAGGGAAGCCTTGTTCTAGATGTGCCGGTGTTTATTACTAGAATGGTCTCAGGGAAGCCTTGTTCTAGATGTGCCGGTGTTTATTACTGGAATGGTCCCAGGGAAGCCTTGTTCTAGATGTGCTGGTGTTTATTACTGGAATGGTCTCAGGGAAGCCTTTTTCTAGATGTGCTGGTGTTTATTACTGGAATGGTTTCAGGGAAGCCTTGTTCTAGATGTGCTGGTGTTTATTACTGGAATGGTCTCAGGGAAGCCTTGTTTTAGATGTTTTGGTGTTTATTACTGGAATGGTCTCAGGGAAGCCTTGTTCTAGATGTTTTGGTGTTTATTACTGGAATGGTCTCAGGGAAGCCTTGTTCTAGATGTGCTGGTGTTTATTACTGGAATGGTCTCAGGGAAGCCTTGTTCTAGATGTGCTGGTGTTTATTACTGGAATGGTCTCAGGGAAGCCTTGTTCTAGATGTGCTGGTGTTTATTACTGGAATGGTCTCAGGGAAGCCTTGGTCTAGATGTGCTGGTGTTTATTACTGGAATGGTCTCAGGGAAGCCTTGTTCTAGATGTGCTGGTGTTTATTACTGGAATGGTCTCAGGGAAGCCTTGTTCTAGATGTGCTGGTGTTTATTACTGGAATGGTCTCAGGGAAGCCTTGTTCTAGATGTGCTGGTGTTTATTACTGGAATGGTCTCAGGGAAGCCTTGTTCTAGATGTGCTGGTGTTTATTACTGGAATGGTCTCAGGGAAGCCTTGTTCTAGATGTGCTGGTGTTTATTACTGGAATGGTCTCAGGGAAGCCTTGGTCTAGATGTGCTGGTGTTTATTACTGGAATGGTCTCAGGGAAGCCTTGTTCTATATGTGTTGGTGTTTATTACTGGAATGGTCTCAGGGAAGCCTTGTTCTATATGTGTTGGTGTTTATTACTGGAATGGTCTCAGGGAAGCCTTGTTCTAGATGTGCTGGTGTTTATTACTGGAATGGTCTCAGGGAAGCCTTGTTCTAGATGTGCTGGTGTTTATTACTGGAATGGTCTCAGGGAAGCCTTGTTCTAGATGTGCTGGTGTTTATTCCTGGAATGGTCTCAGGGAAGCCTTGTTCTAGATGTGCCGGTGTTTATTACTGGAATGGTCTCAGGGAAGCCTTGTTCTAGATGTGCCGGTGTTTATTACTGGAATGGTCTCAGGGAAGCCTTGTTCTAGATGTGCCGGTGTTTATTACTGGAATGGTCTCAGGGAAGCCTTGTTCTAGATGTGCCGGTGTTTATTACTAGAATGGTCTCAGGGAAGCCTTGTTCTAGATGTGCTGGTGTTTATTACTGGAATGGTCCCAGGGAAGCCTTGTTCTAGATGTGCTGGTGTTTATTACTGGAATGGTCTCAGGGAAGCCTTTTTCTAGATGTGCTGGTGTTTATTACTGGAATGGTTTCAGGGAAGCCTTGTTCTAGATGTGCTGGTGTTTATTACTGGAATGGTCTCAGGGAAGCCTTGTTCTAGATGTTTTGGTGTTTATTACTGGAATGGTCTCAGGGAAGCCTTGTTCTAGATATTTTGGTGTTTATTACTGGAATGGTCTCAGGGAAGCCTTGTTCTAGATGTGCTGGTGTTTATTACTGGAATGGTCTCAGGGAAGCCTTGTTCTAGATGTGCTGGTGTTTATTACTGGAATGGTCTCAGGGAAGCCTTGTTCTAGATGTGCTTGTGTTTATTACTGGAATGGTCTCAGGGAAGCCTTGGTCTAGATGTGCTGGTGTTTATTACTGGAATGGTCTCAGGGAAGCCTTGTTCTAGATGTGCTGGTGTTTATTACTGGAATGGTCTCAGGGAAGCCTTGTTCTAGATGTGCTGGTGTTTATTACTGGAATGGTCTCAGGGAAGCCTTGTTCTAGATGTGCTGGTGTTTATTACTGGAATGGTCTCAGGGAAGCCTTGTTCTAGATGTGCTGGTGTTTATTACTGGAATGGTCTCAGGGAAGCCTTGGTCTAGATGTGCTGGTGTTTATTACTGGAATGGTCTCAGGGAAGCCTTGTTCTAGATGTGCTGGTGTTTATTACTGGAATGGTCTCAGGGAAGCCTTGGTCTAGATGTGCTGGTGTTTATTACTGGAATGGTCTCAGGGAAGCCTTGGTCTAGATGTGCTGGTGTTTATTACTGGAATGGTCTCAGGGAAGCCTTGTTCTAGATGTGCTGGTGTTTATTACTGGAATGGTCTCAGGGAAGCCTTGGTCTAGATGTGCTGGTGTTTATTACTGGATTGGTCTCAGGGAAGCCTTGTTCTAGATGTGCTGGTGTTTATTACTGGAATGGTCTCAGGGAAGCCTTTTTCTAGATGTGCTGGTGTTTATTACTGGAATGGTCTCAGGGAAGCCTTGTTCTAGATGTGCTGGTGTTTATTACTGGAATGGTCTCAGGGAAGCCTTGTTCTAGATGTGCTGGTGTTTATTACTGGAATGGTCTCAGGGAAGCCTTGTTCTAGATGTGCTGGTGTTTATTACTGGAATGGTCTCAGGGAAGCCTTGTTCTAGATGTGCTGGTGTTTATTACTGGATTGGTCTCAGGGAAGCCTTGTTCTAGATGTGCTGGTGTTTATTACTGGAATGGTCTCAGGGAAGCCTTGTTCTAGATGTGCTGGTGTTTATTACTGGAATGGTCTCAGGGAAGCCTTGTTCTAGATGTGCTTTTATATTCAGCCAACTTCTCTGACTATGGTTCTATCAGATATGGGACCAGGCTAGTCTCGGAGTGCACTGAAAATGTTGAGAGGATCATTTTAGGAACTCATTATTTTCTATTGTTCTAGTTGCCAGTGTCTGTCTCATTTGAGGACCGGTTGACATTTAGTCATGTAAGACAAACACAAGTGGTATCCGAAGAGGTCACTAACGTTGTCACAATGTGTTGTGTGTTCTAATCAAATGTATTTTTAAAGCCCTTTTTACATCAGCAGTTGTCACAAAGTGCTTGTACAGAAACTCAGCCTAAAACCCCAACCAGCAATGCAGATGATGAAGCACGGTGGCTAGGAAAAACTCCCTAGAAAGGCAGGAACCTAGGAAGAAACCTAGAGAGGAACCAGGCTATGAGGGCCGGCCAGTCCTCTTCTGGCTGTGCTGGCTAGAGATTATAACAGTACATGGCCATTAAGGCCAGATAGTTCTTCAAGACGTTCAAAGATAACCAGCAGGGTCAAAGAATAATCACAGTGGTTGTGACTGTTGAGCTGTTCTCTAGTGTGTCGTGAACCTTGTTTAGATAAAACACAATGCCCTCGTGCCACTTTGGAGAGTTTCCCCTACAGTGAACTCAGGACCTGGTTGGCTGCAGGTAGTGTCCTGCACGGGTCAGTTTTTGTGGAGCTGCACCCGCCCCACGCCGGCCACATCAATTCCTAGCCCCACCCGATATCCGACATCGGGACAGATTTTTCCCCGCAACGTGACCCACATGCAATGAATTGTTCCTAGTTGATTTATGACCTGCCAAATAACATCAGTGTAATTGTTTTTATTACTCCAGAGTAGTATGTTATTATTCCCTTCCCTGAATGAATGAATTTGTCTGCATGTCTATTCAACATTTGGATAAAAGGAAACCGGCAGTATCGTGTATCTCTCTATAACTGACACAATCAGATTCATTCAGAATCACTAGGAGACTTTGCAGCATGACTTAAAGCAACACCTGACAGTGTCCTCAAGGTAACTCCTCCATGAAATAGCCTGCTGGGTCTTTGAGTCCACAGCAGGGTTGGGCTCAAATTAAATTAATTCTGGAAGTAAACTGAAATTACAATTCAATGATCGAAAAAGGGGCATCTAATTTTAATTACCTCTAAGTGGAAAAGGAGAAGTTATTTATGTGGAAAGTTTTTAAATGTGTGTTTTTAAAAATTCAAATCACTGAAATGACTGCCTTCAATTAGAATTGAGCCCAACGCTGGTCCACAGTGCAATGAATGAATTGAGAGGGTTGAAAGGGAATATCTTTTGTGATCACGGGTCCTTTCTGAGAAGCTCTGTCTATGGATTTGTATTGATGTTATGGCTAGGGAGTGTCTGGCATAGGGGCAGGGTGTAACCACTCAGCAGCAGATGGGAGATGGTTATCATATGACCCCTTAAGGTCATAACACACAATACAACCCCTGGGAATCCTTTGTCTCCCGGACCTTCATTTTAGGGTTGTCACCATACCAGTAACACCATACTCACAAGTATTGTGGCAAGTAAACAAAGCTTGAAGCGGATTTAATTTCTTGAGAAAACTGTCCTAATGTTAGAAACAAACAGCATGATGTTGTCACATTTGTTTATTTTGCAAGCTATAGCATCCACAAGTTTACATAAAGTAGGGTTTTATCAGACCATAGAGTTTAGTCTAATCCGTGTTTTCTTTTTTGCCATGGAAAATCTGGTATCGTAGTATAGCGATACTGGTATTGTGACAACGCTACTTCATTTCACCTTTAGATGTATCTCTGTGATGTTTGCTGTGTCTACATCAGCCGTCTGTCTGGACTAGATCACTCCATGCGTAGGCACTGTCATAGAAATAGAATCTCATTCTCCTTCTGTTGGCACGGTTACATTTTCTGTGTTGTCTTGTCAATGTTTTATTAGCCACTGTCTGCTGCTCTCAGAATGTATATCCTCCTCCAGTCATGTTGGTGTGTCATGGTGTGAGCAGCATTCTGTCATAGGTCATAGCCCAGGAACCTTAAGGGTGAGGGTTTAGACACTTCTGTGTTCTAGTTCAATCACCGTCATTGACTGGTTGAGCTAAAAAGTGCATGATTATTCAGCTGCTGTATCTAGTTATGTTTTACAGTCTTTTACACCACATGAAAGGGTAGGCTGGGCATGGTGTGAAGCCCTGGGTTGGCGTGGTGCGATGCCCTGGGTTGGCGTGGTGCGATGCCCTGGGTTGGCGTGGTGCGATGCCCTGGGTTGGCGTGGTGTGAAGCCCTGGGTTGGCGTGGTGCGATGCCCTGGGTTGGCGTGGTGTGAAGCCCTGGGTTGGCGTGGTGCGATGCCCTGGGTTGGCGTGGTACGATGCCCTGGGTTGGTGTGGTGCGAAGCCCTGGGTTGGCGCGGTGCGATGCCCTGGGTTGGCGTGGTGTGAAGCCCTGGGTTGGCGTGGTGCGATGCCCTGGGTTGGCGTGGTGCGATGCCCTGGGTTGGCGTGGTGCGATGCCCTGGGTTGGCGTGGTGCGATGCCCTGGGTTGGCGTGGTGCGATGCCCTGGGTTGGCGTGGTGCGATGCCCTGGGTTGGCGTGGTGCGATGCCCTGGGTTGGCGTGGTGCGATGCCCTGGGTTGGCGTGGTGCGAAGCCCTGGGTTGGCGTGGTGCGATGCCCTGGGTTGGCGTGGTGCGATGCCCTGGGTTGGCGTGGTGCGAAGCCCTGGGTTGGAAATACTTGAAATTTAAAAAGAAATACTTTATCTGTGTCTATTAGAGCTTTCCTGACTTAATGAACCAATAGAATAAGTCCCAAAACTGCAAACCCCGCCCAGGTCTTAACTTTAGGTCTAAATGGCGATTGGGCTTGGGTTTACATTAGAGGTCGACCGATTATGATTTTTCAATGCCGATACCGATTATTGGAGGACCAAAAAAAGCCGATACCGATTAATCGGACGATTTTTTTCCTTTTTTTTTTTTTCCTTTTTTTATTTATTTGTAATAATGACAATTACAACAATACTGAATCAACACTTTTATTTTAACTTAATATAATGCATCAATAAAATCAATTTAGCTTGAAATAAACAATGAAACATGTTCAATTTGGTTTAAATAATGCAAAAACAAAGTGTTGGAGAAGAAAGTAAAAGTGCAATATGTGCCATGTAAAAAAGCTAACGTTTAAGTTCCTTGCTCAGAACATATGAAAGCTGATAGTTCCTTTTAACATGAGTCTTCAATATACCCAGGTAAGAAGTTTTAGGTTGTAGTTATTATAGGAATTATAGGACTATTTCTCTCTATACCATTTGTATTTCATATATCTTTGACTATTGGAAGTTCATATAGGCACTTTAGTATTGCCAGTGTAACAGTATAGCTTCCGTCCCTCGCCCCGAACCAGGAACACTTCAACAACAGCCACCCTCGAAGCATCGTTACCCATCGCTCCACAAAAGCCACGGCCCTTGCAGAGCAAGGGGAACAACTACTTCAAGGTCTCAGAGCGAGTGACGTCACCGATTGAAACGCTATTAGCGCGCACCCCGCTAACTAGCTAGCCATTTCACATCTGTTACACCAGCCTAATCTCGGGAATTGATAGGCTTGAAGTCATAAACAGCTCAATGCTTGAAGCACAGCGAAGAGCTGCTGGCAAACGCATGACAGTGCTGTTTGAATGAATGCTTACGAGCCTGCTGCTGCCTACCAGTCAGCAGTCAGACTGCTCTGTCAAATATCAAATCATAGACTTAATTATAACATAACACACAGAAATACGAGCCTTAGGTCATTAATATGGTCAAATCCGGGAACTATCATTTCGAAAACAAAATGTTTATTCTTTCAGTGAAATATGGAACCGTTCCGTATTTTATTTAACTAACGGGTGGCATCCATAAGTCTAAATATTGCTGTTACATTGCACAACCTTCAATGTTATGTCATAATTACGTAAAATTCTGGCAAATTAGTTTGCAACAAGCCAGGCGGCCCAAACTGTTGCATATACCCTGACTCTGCGTGCAATGAATGCAAGAGAAGTGACACAATTTCCCTACTTTAATATTGCCTGCTAACCTGGATTTCTTTTGACTAAATATGCAGGTTTGAAAAAATATTGTAACAGTCCTGACCTATTTATGTTAGTTTTTATGTGTTTATGGTCAGGGCATGTGTTTTGGGTGGGCAGTCTATGTTATCTGTTTCTATGTTGGTTTCGGTTTGCCTGGTATGGCTCTTGATTAGAGGCAGGTGGTTTGCATTTTCCTCTAATCAAGAGTCATATTTAGGTAGGGCATTCTCACTGTTTGTTTGTGGGTGATTGTCTCCTGTGATGTCTTCGTTTGTGTTCGATGTATTCACTTTTGGAGCTGTTTGGCTGTTCGTATGTTTCGATGTCCGTTCCTGTTCGTGAGTTTACGTTTGTCTATGTAAGTTTATGTTCAGGTTCCGTTCGTTACGTTTTGTTATTTTGTAGTTTTGAAAGTGTTTTGTTTTGTTTCGTGTTACCATCTTCATCATTGTAAATAAATAAAGATGGCATATTTCCCTGAACCCGCATTTTGGTCAGAAGATCCTTCTCTCCTCACCTCATCTGAGGATGAGGAAAGCGACACCCCTTACAGAATCACCCACCAAAATACAGAGACCAAGCGGTATGGGAATGCTCGACGGAGCAATAAGGATTTCTGGACTTGGGAGGAGATCTTGGACGGTAGAGGACCCTGGGCGCAAACTGGAGAATATCGCTGCTCTCGTGAGAAGAGTGAGGCAGCCACAGCCCAGGAGCGGTGGTTTAAGGAGGCAGCTAGGAGACGTGGATGGAAGCCGGAGTATCAAGCTCGTAACCGGAATTATGAGGGGACACGTCTTGCACGGAAGCCCGAAAAGCCCGTGAGTAACTCCCAAAAATTTCTTGGGGGGGGGGCTAAAGGGTAGTGGGCCAAGGGCAGGTAGGAGACCTGCGCCCACTTCCCAGGCTAACCGTGGAGAGCGGGAGTACGGGCAGACACCGTGTTACGCAGTAGAGCGCACGGTGTCTCCTGTACGTGTGCATAGGCCGGTGCGGGTTATTCCACCTCCCCGCACTGGTAGGGCTAGATTGGGCATTGAGCCAGGTGTCATGAGGCCGGCTCAACGCGTCTGGTCTCCAGTGCGTCTCCTCGGGCCGGCATACATGGCACCTGCCTTACGCATGGTTTCCCCGGTTCGCCTACACAGCCCGGTGCGGGTTATTCCACCTCCCCGTACTGGGCGGGCGACCGGGAGCATTCAACCAGGTAAGGTTGGGCAGGCTCAATGCTCAAGAGAGCCAGTACGCCTGCACGGTCCGGTATTTCCGGCGCCACCTCCCCGCCCCAGCCTAGTACCTACAGTGCCTACACTACGCACTAGGCTACCAGTGCATTTCCAGAGCCCTGTTCCTCCTCCACGCACTCTCCCTATAGTGCGTGTATCCAGTTCAGTGCCTCCAGTTCCGGCCCCACGCACTAAGCCACCTGTGCGTCTCCTAAGTCCTGTACACACTGTCACTTCTCCCCGTACTAGTCCTGAGGTGCGTGCCCTCAGCCAGGTGCCACCAGTGCCGGTACCACGCACCAGGTATAGAGTACGCTTTGAGAGTTCAGTGTGCCCTGTCCCTGCTCCACGCACTAGTAGGAAGGTGCTTATCATTAGCCCGGTGCCTCCAGTTCCGGCACCACGCACCAGGTCTACAGTGCGCCGTATCCGGCCAGAGCCATCCGTCTCCCCAGCGCCATCTGAGCCATCCGTCTCCCCAGCGCCATCTGAGCCATCCGTCTGCCAGGAGCCTGCAAAGCCGCCCGTCTGCCATGAGCCTGCAAAGCCGCCCGTCTGCCATGAGCCTACAGAGCCATCCGCCAGACAGGAGCCGCTAGAGCCGTCAGCCAGACAGGAGCCGCTAGAGCCGCCCGCCAGACAGGATCTGCCAGAGCCGCCAACCAGACAGGATCTGCCAGAGCCGCCAACCAGACAGGATCTGCCAGAGCCGCCAGCGAGCCATGAGCAGCCAGAGCCGTCAGAGAGCCATGAGCAGCCAGAGCCGTCAGAGAGCCATGAGCAGCCAGAGCCGTCAGAGAGCCATGAGCAGCCAGAGCCGTCAGAGAGCCATGAGCAGCCAGAGCCGTCAGAGAGCCATGAGCAGCCAGAGCCGTCAGAGAGCCATGAGCGTCGAGAGCCGTCAGCCTGCCATGAGCGTCGAGAGCCGTCAGCCTGCCATGAGCGTCGAGAGCCGTCAGCCTGCCATGAGCGTCGAGAGCCGTCAGCCTGCCATGAGCGTAGAGAGCCGTCAGTCTGCCATGAGCGTCGAGAGCCGTCAGCCTGCATGGACCTGCCAGAGCCGTCCAAACAGGACCTGCCAGAGTCCTTCAGCCGGGATCTGCCCCTTGTCCCGGTGTTGCCCCTTGTCCCGGTGTTGCCCCTTGTCCCGGTGTTGCCCCTTGTCCCGGTGCTGCCCCTTGTCCCGGTGCTGCCCCTTGTCCCGGTGCTGCCCCTTGTCCCGGTGCTGCCCCTTGTCCCGGTGCTGCCCCTTGTCCCGGTGCTGCCCCTTGTCCCGGTGCTGCCCCTTGTCCCGGTGCTGCCCCTTGTCCCGGTGCTGCCCCTTGTCCCGGTGCTGCCCCTTATTCCGGTGATGGTCCTTATCCTGGTGCTGCCCCTTGTTTTTGTGCTGCCCCTTGTCCCGGTGCTACCCCTTGTCCCGGTGCTGCCCCTTGTTCCGGTGCTAGCTGTTTATTTAGGGGAAGGTAGTGTTAGGGTGGTCAGTGGAAGGGGTAGAAAGAAGAGGGGAGTGACTATGGTGGTGCGGGGACAGCGTCCTGAACCGGAACCACCACCGTGGTCAACTGCCCACCCGGACCCTCCCCTGGACTTTGTGCTGGTGCGCCCGGCGTTCGCACCTTGGGGGGGGGGGGGTACTGTAACAGTCCTGACCTATTTATGTTAGTTTTTATGTGTTTATGGTCAGGGCATGTGTTTTGGGTGGGCAGTCTATGTTATCTGTTTCTATGTTGGTTTCGGTTTGCCTGGTATGGCTCTTGATTAGAGGCAGGTGGTTTGCATTTTCCTCTAATCAAGAGTCATATTTAGGTAGGGCATTCTCACTGTTTGTTTGTGGGTGATTGTCTCCTGTGATGTCTTCGTTTGTGTTCGATGTATTCACTTTTGGAGCTGTTTGGCTGTTCGTATGTTTCGATGTCCGTTCCTGTTCGTGAGTTTACGTTTGTCTATGTAAGTTTATGTTCAGGTTCCGTTCGTTACGTTTTGTTATTTTGTAGTTTTGAAAGTGTTTTGTTTTGTTTCGTGTTACCATCTTCATCGTTGTAAATAAATAAAGATGGCATATTTCCCTGAACCCGCATTTTGGTCAGAAGATCCTTCTCTCCTCACCTCATCTGAGGATGAGGAAAGCGACACCCCTTACAAATATATACATCTGTGTATTGATTTTAAGAAAGGCATTGATGTTTATGGTTAGGTACATTCGTGCAACGATTGTGCTTTTTTCGCAAATGCGCTTTTGTTAAATCATCCCGTGTTTGGCGAAGTTGGCTGTCTTTGTTATGAAGAAATAGTATTCACACAGTTCGCAACGAGCCAGGCGGCCCAAACTGCTGCATATACCCTGACTCTGTTGCACAGAACGCAGGAGAAGTGAACTCAATTTCCCTAGTTAAAAGAAATTCATGTTAGCAGGCCATATCAACTAAATATGCAGGTTTAAAAATATATACTTGTGTATTGATTTTAAAGAAAGGCGTTGATGTTTATGGTTAGGTACACATTGGTGCAATGACAGTGCTTTTTTTGTGAATGCGCTTGTTAAATCACTCGTTTGGCGAAGTAGGCTATGATTCAATGATAAATTAACAGGCACCGCATCGATTATATGCAATGCAGGACAAGCTAGATAAACTAGTAATATCATCAACCATGTGTAGTTAACAAGTGGTTATGTTAAGATTGATTGTTTTTTATAAGATAAGTTTAATGCTAGCTAGCACCTTACCTTGGCTCCTTGCTGCACTCACATAACAGGTAGTCAGCCTGCCATGCAGTCTCCTCGTGGAGTGCAATGTAATCGGCCATGATCGGTGTCCAAAATGCCGATTACGGATTGTTATGAAAACTTGAAATTGGCCCTAATTAATCGGCCATTCCGATTTAATCGGTCGACCTCTAGTTTACATCCCAAATAGTACCATGCCCTGGTCATAAGTAGTGCTCTATGTAGGGAGTGAGGTGGTACCATGCCCTGGTCATAAGTAGTGCTCTATGTAGAGAGTGAGGTGGTACCAAGCCCTGGTCATAAGTAGTGCACTATGTAGGGAGTGAGGTGGTACCATGCCCTGTTCATAAGTAGTACACTATGTAGGGAATGAGGTGTCATTTAGGATGCATGCTTGCCCCATCGGGATTAGAATGGACTGGGCCAGATAATCTGTTGTTTTGTTTACTCTGTAAAGATATTGGACCCTTTTTTGCTTTCACTATTTAGACACAGCGATGTGGATCTTGAGCAATGGCCTCAGGTGACGTGTCTGCCATCATTAGGAAGCTCTTTATTTAGCCATATGAAAAGTACCAGGATTTAACTGAACTGGCAAAGGGAAGGCAAAAATGGCCCATGATTATGTCTACTTTACAACATGTATATTATAAGCTTCATCAGTGTTACATAGTAGTAACAATTAAATGGAAACACGTAATATATGCTTGCTTGTCTTCCATTGGAAAGCACCTTCTATTATAATAATAATTACCTGTGGATGGCATTTACTTTACAGATGAATGTCTATTTTTAGCTGCTGAGGCCACATATATAAACAGAGGACTGAGTCACTCTGAAGTCTGTGTGCTGTGGGTTGTTTTCATAAGATGAGAAGATGAAACATTGTGGATTATGAGATGATGAATGAATGGATGATGAACTTCCCCTCGTCCCACTCAGTTTAGACCTCTCCTGTTCTCCAAACAACACGTAGGTATGGTGTGCCTGTGTCAGAAAGCAAATAAGAATATCTCATGTGCCGTTCTTCCTCCATATACTGAAACATTTACCTGTCAGCTGTCCGCTGGGCCTAATGCAGTACATGCAGCTGTGTCAGCAGCAGCTATAGGTATTAGAAAGTGATGCTGCCTTGGAGGAGACCCAGGAGTCATTATGACCTGACACATGACATGGGCCCTGAACCTCACCTGTTATCTCAGGTGTTTAGAGGGGAATGTTCCAGAGTCAGTGGGGTATCGGAGTGACTGAGGCCTGTCTCTTCTTGGGTTTCAGTTCTACCGCTGATATCTCAAAAACTTCAGGCCAGAGTTCAGCATAGGGAACAGGTTACAGACATCGGCTATATCCCAAATGGCACCCTGTTCCCTATGTAGTGCACTACTTTTGACCAGTGCCCTATATAGGGAATAGGGTGCCATTTGGGACACATCCCTAGTTACTCACCAGCAGCACTACATGTCACCTCTCTCACTAGGTGTCACTCTTGTGTTTAGTGATGCACCGAAATTACATTTTTGGCCGATATCTCATATTTTCCTTGCCAAAAAAAAACGATACCGATAACTGATATTGAACAATTTTGCGGCCATTTAAGCATGCTAGTACAGTTAAATAGTTAACACACACACATGAACGCAGCGGTCTAAGGCACTGCATCTCAGTGCAAGAGGTGTCACTACAGTCCCTGGTTCGAATCCGGGCTCTATCACATCCGGCCGTGATTGGGAATCCCAGAGAGCGGCGCACAATTGGCCCAGGTTTGGCCAGGGTAGACCGTCATTGTAAATAATAATTTGTTCTTAACTGACTTGCCTAGTTAAATAAAGGTTACACACACCACACTGACCCCCTCCCAAAATTTGTTTTGCATTTACGTATGTCTCCATTACCAGTAAAACAATCAAGCTATTTATTTCACTTACTTGCTGTGTTTCGTTGTTCATTTCTTCAGTCGTTTCATTCTCAACCAGGATTTCTATGGAATGTTTGGGTCTTTGCGTGTCAATAAAGATACGTGTCAAATAACACTATTTGACGTGTCATAACCAATCAGGATCTGAATATGACTGCACGTCACATAATAATTTAATGCGTTCATACATTTTTTACGTAGTTATTACACATTGATTACACTATCACTCGTATTTCATGTCACAACGATTCATCAATACATATGCTATGATGCTGGTAAAGTTGTCTCGCGCACCTACAGTGCTGGTCATAAATACATTTTTAAAAAGCTAGCTAGCTCATGGATGTAAACAATGTTCTTCCACTAAAACATGGCAAAACGACATCTCTTTCTGCTAGGTGTCATCTAAAACAACCATAATTTATAAAACAGTTCATATTTGATTAATGGTGGTCGGACCCATCTATGTGAAGCTAGCCACAATAAGGATTAGCCACAATAGTGGACTTTGCGGTTAGCTATCAAAATAAAGGTATAGCATAATTCTACTGTTTTTATTCATTTGCATCACTGTCAATGTCAAACTTTTATTTTGAAGGCAAAGCGCAAATTCCACTATTGTGCCTAATCCTTATTGCTGCTTGCTTCACAACACAACCTGGTCTGGTTGAACCTTACTAGCCAGATGAAGCTACCTGGCTGCTTATAACTTTAGCTAGCTATTTATTTTCAATGACTGAAGTTCAATTTCAATAGGTGAACAAGTGGCAACCTAGCTAATACTTAGTCACAATGATTCCTAAATCATTGTTAAGAATAATGAAAATGACTGCATTTTCTACTGGCCATTGTTTTCAGGCTGGTTGTATTGGTGCTAGCTAGGTACCAAGCTAAAGCTAGCTACCCCAGAAGTTGAGGTGGAACAAATTATGCTTTATTACCAATGTGGTATTGTAAACACATCGTTCGTGGCCAGTGTTTGCTTGTTTGCAGAATTTTTTGTACAGCTTTGACAGTGCTACTGTATCTTTTTTGACACGCAAAGACCCAAACGGCATTCCATAGTATGTATGTCGTGAAGCTAATAGCAGTGGCGTTAATAACTGTGTGCAACTCCGGTACGGCAACATCTGAAAAATAGGTAGTGTGTACCGGTGCTCGACCAGTCGGTGAAAGCCAACATCACCCACGACAGAGAACGGTTGATTGTCAAGGGCAATGAATTCAATTATCTTGGCTTTAATGGATTTCGCCTTTGAGTTGTCTCGCTGAAATTTTCTTACTCTTTCAAATGACTGTTCGACTTGTTGACTGCTCGATCCACACAGCAGACATTGTGGGCCAGGTTAGGGATGCTGTATTGCACTTGTAGCGCAAAATTTTACGTCGCGTCATTACGTCATGTACCTACGTTATATACAGTTGAAGTCGGAAGTTTACATACACCTTAGCCAAATACATTTAAACTCCGTTGTTCACAATTCCTGACATTTAATACTAGTAAAAATTCCCTGTCTTAGGGCAGTTAGGATCACTACTTTATTTTAAGAATGTGAAATGTCAGAATAATTGTGGCGAGAATGATTTATTTCAGCTTTTATTTATTTTATCACATTCCCAGTGCTTCAGAAGTTTGCATACACTCAATTAGTATTTGATA